>NC_056727.1:338041312-338341312 GCF_019279795.1 Protopterus annectens | reverse complement strand
ATCCAACATACATTCCCTTACTCAACCAACAAACTCACTCTTTATAGCTCACCTCAACATATGTAGCATTAATAATAAAATCTCACAACTCCATGCTCTCTTGGAAGTCTAATCCTTTGCCATTCTTTGTTTAACAGAAACCTGGTTAAAGCCTGTAACAAAAGACAATGAAATCATCCCACATGGATATAATATATTTAGACTTGACCGTGCAGCCAAGAAGGGTGGGGGAATAGCTATCTTATTTAAATCAGGGTTACAGATTACCACATATGACTTTAAACCACCTGTAGATTCTACTGCAGAAATTCTTATTTCCAAACTTCAACTCAACACTTTCAAATCCATCTATATTGTCTGTATCTATCTACCTCCTGGCAATAACAATGCCACCATAGAAGATATCCTGTGCTGGCTATCTCAAAACTTGCCCCAAGAAACCATAATCCTAGGCAATTTTGACATTGATTGGAATTGCTGCAGCAGCGGCCACCCTACCACCCACATTAACCTATTTGGTTTTTCTCTAACCATCACCTCCCCTACCAGGATAAACAAGCCTACTAAGAAAGAAAGTACCTTGGATTGGATTCTCATAAATAGCCATCCCCATATATATGAATCTGGAACCCTCCCTGATGATGTAAGTGACCACTTACTTACCTACATCATCAGGCATAAGATCAAGGTTTCCATTCCAACCACTTTCAGGAATATTAGGTCCAAGAAAAATTTTAACCCTGATCTCTTTCAAAGCAAACTAAGAGCATGCAACTGGTCTCCCTTAAAATACCTCCCATTGGAGGAAGCTGTTAAATACTTTAATTCCAAATTCCTTGCCATTCTAGATGACCATGCACCAACCTGCTCTATTAGAATTAGAATGAAATCTGCCCCATGGCTTTCAAAAGAAACCAAACAAAAAATCCACCTCAGAAATAAATACTGTGCCAAAAGGCGAATGACTAAAAACCCTGTAGACTGACAAAACTGCAGGCAGCTGAGAAATGACACTAAGAAAGCTATACTGTCTGATAAAAGAAATTACTGCCTACAGTTCCAGCAAACTAAACATAATAACCCACAAAAATTCTGGGCAAGTATTAACCAACTACTACACCCAGGTCAATCCATTACACCTAACCCACAAGGCACAGACCAGGAGAATCCCAAGCATACTGCCAATGCCTTTAATATCTTTTTCACTGAGGCCATTCAAACACTTGCCAGTCAGCTATCACCTAATAACTTAACTATACCTACCTCTAACACAACCCCACCCCCTCCATTTCTCTTCCAACCAGTCCCAACAACATATATTCTTACCCTTATCCAAAAACTGAAACCAGGCTCTCCTTCGGCAGACCAACTACCTGCTGAATATCTACAAAAGGCAGCCACATCCATCGCCTATCCCATTTCCATTCTCATCAATAGAACCATCAGTGAAGGACACATCCCTAAAATCTGGAAAGTCCCCATATTATTCCCCTTCATAAAGGCGGAAACTCTACTATATTCGCCAACTACCGTCCCAAAGCCCTACTTTCACCTTTGGCAAAACGTATGGAAAAATGCATCCATAGGCAATTGCTAGACCACCTAATCCAAAATAACTTACTTTCCAGCTGTCAACATGGTTTCAGACCTTCCTACAGCACTACTACTGCCCTCCTTTCCTTTACTGACCGTATTAACAAAAAACATAACTCCAATATGCTTTCCTCTGCACTATTTATCAATCTGTCCAAAGCATTTGATATGGTTAATCACCAAATACTTATAAATATCTAGACGCACTCACTATAAAATAGTTGCAATCTTATTTAGATAACAGACAACAGGCGGTGCTTTGGCACAACATTCTATCTACCCACCTGCTCGTTAACCTTGGCGTCCCTCAAGGGTCCATATTAGGACCCCTTCTTTTCTCCATATTTATCAATGACCTTCATCTAGCAATCCCCCAAGCTACATGCATACAATACGCAGACGATTCTACACTTATATGCACAGCCACATCCATTTCCAAACTTCACTCCCTTACCCAAAAGGCGTTTAATACAGTCAAACAATGGTTTACACAACATTGCCTCCTCTTGAACCCCCAAAAAACTAAACTCCTCCTTTTTTATCCTACTCGTAAGTCCTCCTCAATAGACCTCTCAGTTACATCCACTAATGGTACTCTTATATCACCAGATCCAACTACCAAACTACTTGGTATCACCATAGACAACAATCTTAACTTTGACATCCATATCAACAATACTATAAAAGCCGTTAACAAAAAACTCATCTCTCTCTACAGGATCAAACTTTTCCTTTCACCAACAGCCAAAACAACTATTGCTCGCACTCATCTAATCTCTACACTCCTCCATGCCTCACCCATATATACTAATATATCTAAAAATAACCTGACCAAACTGGAAATCTCCTACAATAACATTGCCAGATTTGCTACAGGCAACCCATTTAGAACCCACCATTGTTATAATCTTAAGCAGCTATGATGGCTTGAACTTCAGAATCTGCTTAAATTCCACCAACTAACCATTGCCCATAAGACTCTTTACCAGCCTTCTAGTACTCCTATACTACCTACCCTCATCATCCCCTATAATAATCTGAAATCCTTGCGCTCATCACATAAACTGCTTGTAAATAACCTCTAAATCTAATAACAGGGCCTGGGATTCTCTTTTCACTAATACTTTTCGAAAATCCTGGAACCTTCTCCCCAGTGAACTTTCCTCAGTTTCTTCTACATAATTTTTCAAAAACAGACTGAAACTTTTCTTGAGAACACATTGGTTATGCCCCTGCACTAAATCTGACTAATCATCTTTCTCTTCGAACTAGGCACTGCCTACCCTTTACTTCTCAATAACAAGTTCTACTTTCCTTAGTAACCACAATACCATTTCCTATACCTAACCTTTTTTCATCTTCTGTGCTTACTTATAGTGTGAGAACTCTTTATTAATATAATTATACAATAATCCACCTTTTTTGTTATATTCTGTATTCTACCTGTAAATTGCACTGTACCTGCCTTTTGCACTGTGAAGTATTCTGCCATCTTTGATAATTTCTGTGTTAACCTGTAATGTTCATTGTAAATATAAATGTTTTTATTTCTTCTTTTTTTTTATCCTCAGAACTTACCTCCCCAGGCTATAGTATGTATTCTACCTGCATTGTGTATTGCACCTGCATTTTGCAATGTGAGGTATTCAGACCTCTTTGATAACTCTGTGTTAACCTGTAACGTCATTGTAAATATAAATGTTTTTGTTATTTTTTTGTTTTGCGCGGAGTTTACCTCCCCAGGCCTCTACTGAAAATGGACATGTATCCAGTTAGACTAGCCCAGTCAACAAATGTAAAATAAAATAAATGGTAAAATGTTATGACTATTTACCAGCTCTCACCTCACATGCCCAATGTCTTCTTATACCAGGACAACAGACTCAGAAGGACTGCACTTAAAGGTTGTAGGATGACAGGGAGCCCATAAGGAGCATGAAAAGTTTCTAACCTCCATTTTACATTTTCATCTCACCCCTTTCTTTCCTCATGGGCTTCCAGTTATCTCCTGCACTTATGCTGAATGGGATGTTACAATGTGTTTTCACAAAAGCAAACAAAACTGTTGAATTTCCTCAGAATGATCAACAGTAATAATAGTAATAATCTCCTGAGAAATGGCATTGCTCACTAACTGCCGTGAATGTTTATTTTTGTGCATTGAATTATTTGTTAAACTAGGTAAGTAGACTAATGGTTGCTTTTGCATCTATATCCCATGTCACAAGGCCAACAGTGTCGCTCGTCTGGTCAGGATAAAACAGATAAACATCTCTGTGTTCTGTTCAAGCAGCTTTATTACAGACAAACACATCAGAAATGAGGCTTTGTAACTTAAACTTAAACAAACTTATAAACAGACTGACTACCACACTCATACATGTTAACACTCTGGCTGTTCTCTCAAAATGGCACTGCTTCCTGCATGTGCTCACTATTCATATGCACATGCTAAATCTGGAAATTCTTCTTAAAGGTACATACATATGCTCTGATCTACCTCCTCCCTCTTTGAGAAATGATCCATATATTAAATGACAGTATTTAATGACATGCAATTTACAGAAATGATCTTTTCACATGCAGTTATACAGAACTAGTTATTTGACATGCAAACATACACAATTAGACACATAAAACAATTATGTCCAAGTTACTGTGTATTTTACGCTAAGTCTGGAAATACTAACTGATTATGTAGCATAAAAGTCAAAATTAGATCTAGCAATGGGGACTGTCTTCAAGGAATGTTCAACTTCCGGGACATCTGGGACATCATCAGGAACGGGAAATGGATACTGTGAAATGTTCTTCGGTATGAACTTTGTCTGGGTTGGGGTTGTTCTGAGATCTAGAGTCTGTATCACAGGTACAATGCTGCAATATAATTTCTGATACAGGAAGAAGATGTCTGCAGTTTCTCCTGTACTCTATACCCTCAGATTCCACTAAGTAGGATCTTGGCTTGGTAAATATACCTCTCACTTGACCAATTCAATCAAAGCCTTTCGCCGTTTGCATCCTCACTGTCTTTCCTTCTTTTAACGGCCAAAGAAATCTGCTCATTTTACCATAGCTGGACTTCTGAGAAGAACTCTTCTTAAAAAGCTGTGCTTTGATTGCTCTGTTGTTTTTATCATTAGGCACCAACAAACAAGAACTGATAGGCAAGTTTGTTCTGGTTTGCCTAGATAGAAGTCTCTGAGCAGGCAAGCCTAGTTGGTTGTCACGGGGTATATTTCTGAGATTAAGTAAATTCAAGAAGATATTGGTAATACCACACTGTGACCTCTCCAGTAATTGCTTTGCACTCTGTACTGCATGTTCAGGAAGGCCGTTTGAATGAGGATATTCAGGACTGCTAGTAACATGGATAAAGTCCCACTTTTTAGCAAATTTCTTTAACAATTGATTGGTAAAGTGAGAACCAGTATCAGAAATAACTTTTTGTGGACTACCATGGAATGAGAAATAACATTTCATCTTAGCAATAATAGCATTGGATGTTAGGTTAGGTAGAAAATCGATCTCAAACCAGTTCGAATAAGAGTCTACCAACACTAAGTAATGTTGACTGTTCCACTCAAGTATATCAATTGCAACTGTTGACTAAGGTAGTTCAGGAATTTGGCTTAGTTGAAGTGGCTCTTTTTGCAAATGTGTCTTAGCACTGTTGCACACTAAACAAGAAGAAAACACTTTGTCAATGCCTTTAGATAGGAAGGCCAAAATACTAGTCCTCTTGCTCTTCTTGTGGTAGAATTGGAACCTGGGTGGTCACAATGCAAAATCTGAATGTATTCATGTTATAAGGAAGTAGGAACAATGACTTTTGGACCTTTGAAAATGATACCATCATCCATCAGCATCTCATCTCTGTATGGAAAGTAAGGTTGTACTTCTGGTAGTACACAGGATTGCTTTGACGGCCATCCTACGTTGATGAAGTGGTTGAGCTTTTGCAAAATTGGGTCAGTCTTTGTATGATCTCTCAGCTCATCAAGTCTCGTGGTAGAAAAATTACCCACTTCCATGACATCAAAGTCAAAATTCTCTACATCAAGCTGTTCCATGGTATTTCTGGGAGATCTGGATAAGGTATCAGCCAAATAATGAAGTTTACCTTTTGTATACACCATTTTGAAATTATACTTTTGCAATTTGAGCATCATTCTTTGTAGTCTTGCTGGAGCAGAATACATAGGTTTCTTTAAAATAGTGACTAGAGGTTGATGGTGAGTTTCTATCTGGATTGCTCGGCCACAAATATAATCATGGAACTTCTGACATGCAAACACAATTGCCAAAAATTCCTTCTCAATTTCAGCATACTGCATCTCAGTTTGGGTAAGAGTTCTAGATGCATAGGCAACATGTCTGCCCTCTTGAAGAATAACTGTGCCAAGGCTGAACTTTGAAGCATAGCAGGAAAGAACTACTGGTTTGTAGACATCATAATGCCCTAATGTATGTGACCTGGCAATTTACAGTTTGAGGTTATCAAAAGCTCTCTGGTGTTGTTCATGTCAGCTCTCTTAAAGGTGCTGATATCTCACTAACATTAGGGGTAGATTTGCCCAAATAGTTAACCATACCAAGAAAACGCTGTAAGGCTTGGACATTTTCTGGATCTGGCATCTCTAGAATGGCCACTTGCTTGGAATGATCTGGTTGTAAGCCTGTACTGGTAAATAAATGACCTACGTAAGTCTTCTTCTTCTTTCGGCTTTTCCTAGTTAGGGGTCGCCACAGTGGATCACCTGTCCGCTCATGATTGGCAGTGGAGTTTTTATGGTGTCGAGTTGCCAGCCTGACTACATAAAATTGCAAGTCATAACTGCTCCCAGCCAAATAGCATGAAAGCATTACTGAGCCTTCAGTTTGAATCTCTTCACCTCCATAAGCAACACGATGTTCATCGTGTTACCCTGCTGCAGTCATCACACTTGGGTTATCCTGCCGTCAGGCGGTCCCGTAGTCGGCCCGAATTCCAAAGTCTTGGTCCGGCGTCAGTTGCTGTCGCTTCTTCCCTGACGTCAGTGTGCCAGGGCTATATAAGAGGCATCCGACGCCATTTTCTTCAGTCTTTCTTGCCGCGTGGTGCCAGAAGCAGAAGCAGTTTGCAAGTGCCGGTCGGCTGACACCTGAGATTTTCGAATCGAGTTTCAGTCCAAAGTCTTCAAAGCTAAGTACCCCGTTGGGGAACCTTTTCTTGCCTCAGTCCGATGTCAGAAAAAGTTAACAATTGCATTTCTTGTGGGAAGCAAATACCTCATAAGGACTTTCATTCTTATTGTATACCTTGCCTAGGCCCAGACCACGATGTCACTGGTTGTCGGTTTTGTGCTAGGTTCAATAAGCGAACTATAAAGCGACACTTTGATTTTGCACGACACTACTTCTGTCGGAAATTTAATTACACTATGCCGTTGGAGCAACCGACTACCGGCGTGCATAAAAAATGCAAAGATAAAGACAGGCAGCCTAGATCCAAGCCAGAATCCGAGGCCTCAGCTGGGCCAGTTGCCGGTCCTCCAGTTTTCAGTGAGGCACCTATGCAGCTTCTGGCTACCACAGAATCGAAACCCCAGACCGCTTTGGATTCTCTAGCAGAGAGTTCTAGGCTGACACAGCCATTCTATTTAGGCCCTACCAATGACATTGCAGAAGGAGAAGCCGGTGCTGTAGAAACACTTTCGGTTTCAGAAGGTGTCTTCATACCGACTACTCTCACCATAAAATCTTATGCTAAGCTTAAGACTCCTCTAAAACCAAAAAAGACTGCACTTCAGTCTCCAGTTCAAGGCCCCATGCCTAAGAAACAGATGCTTAAAATGGCTGAAGATTTGATTTCTTTAATCAGGGGTTCCCAAACCCCCCCCCGACAAAAGACCTAGACAAGAGGAGGATTATGCCTCCTCTGATCAAGTGTCTATTTCCTCAGGCTCCTCTGAGGAACAGGATTACTCCTTTCCCCCTTATGAAGATTCTGATGCTGAAGATTCCATTCCCTCAGCTTCTCCCCCTGAAGTCTATTCCTTTGGGGAAACCTTACATACCATGAGGGAACATTTCCACTGGGAAGGTCAGGACTACTCCGACTCAAAGAAAAGGCTCTGAGAGTTTTTTTTTACTCCCCCACTTGCTATCCCCCCAGTTTTAGACATTGTGGATGATGTTTATTTAGAATCTAGTCTAAATCCAGATTCTCTGCCTCCTGCTCCAGCCAAACCAGATAGATACTATAGAGTGCCTGACTCACACAAATTCCTTTACAAAAGCCCTGTTGCTGATCCAGAGACAATCTCCCAGGGTCCCAAAGGGGCTAAGGCTTCTATGGCCAAAAATCCTGTACCCTCTGAAAGGGACTCCAGAGCACTAGCTAGGTGGGGAAGAAGGTTTACACCTCAGCTACTCTGGCTATGGGAGCACTAAGTTGTCAATTTCACATGCTTAAATACCAGCAATTCCTAATGTCTCAAATAAAACAAAAGATGAGCACGCATCCTCAACAGTCTGAATTCAAGGAAATGCAGGATCTGTTGCATGCAGCTGAACAGGTGGGCAAACATACTTTACAATGTGGATTTGATTCCTTGGAAGCTTCCTGTAGAGCAGCAGTTACTGGGTCTGTTATACGTAGGCATGCTTGGTTAAAGGAACAAACTCTGCCTGATCATGTTAAAGCAAAGTTACTAGATGCACCCTTACAGCAGGATGTCTTATTTGGGGTTAAAGCAGAAGAGGTTTTAAAGAAAATGGAGGATAAGGCAAAATCTATGCAGACGGTCAAAGATTTCTTACAGGTACTGCCCCCATGCTTCAGCAGAAATTGGCCAACAAAAAATTGGTCCTTTCCAGCTTCTGACAGACCACAGAGGGGTAAATACAGGCACCCAAGGGGCAGATGACAAGCACAAATCCCTTACAAACCTTGCCAATGGGGCACTGCAACACAGAAGGTAGGAGAAGACAGGTCCCAAACTACTAGAAAGCAAACACAATGACTTAAACCTCAAACTGCCAAGCAAAACTCTCTTGGCAGCTCCCTTGGGAGGAAAATTAGCACTTTTTGCAGACAACTGGCGCAAAGGACAAATGGGTCCTAGACATTATCTTACAAGGATACAGATTCCATTTCCACACCTTGCCAAGGATAAAAGGCATGTCAAACCTGCCACAAAAATCAATGGGCAGAGGCACAAAAACAAATTACAGCTCTCATGGACATGAGAGCCATTCGACTGGTACCAACACAGGAGCAAGGCCAAGGATTTTACTCAAGGCTCTTTCTAGTCCCCAGAAAGGACAATGCTTGGAGACCCATTCTGGACCTTGCAATTCTAAACATCTTCTTGCAAGTACTCAAATTCAAGATGCTAACACTACAGCAGCTTCTTCCCATGTTGGGCAAGAAAGCTTGGCTAGTAACGTTGGACCTCAAGGAGGCATAACTGCATGTCCCTATCAGACAAAATTGCAGAACATACCTCCGCTTCATTGCAGGTTCAACCCATTACCAATTCTCTGCACTGCCCTTTGGCTTATCTACTGTGCCCAGGGTCTTCACAAAATGCCTGGCACCAGTAATTACATACTGCAGACAAAGAGGAATTCAAATATACCCATACCTGGATGACTGCCTCATCCAAGCAGAAAGCAAGGACATTCTCTTAAATCATCTGGCTTTTGTAAAACACCTTCTAAGTTGCCTAGGGTACACAGTAAATGAAAAGAAATCAAAACTAGTGCCCTCACAAAATATGACATTCCTGGGTGCCAGCTTGAATACAATGGCTCAGATGGCTTACCTGATGCCAGACAAACAACTACAACTAACTCAATACTTCAAAACAATGGCAACAAAGGCCCAATTCCCTGCAAGAAAAATTCTGCAGGCCTTGGGCTTCATGGCATCTTGCATACTACTAATACCATTTGCAAAACTGCATATGTGGAAATTACAATGGTACCTAAAACGCGTATGGACTCAACACAGCCACAGCTTGAAAACAATGATACCTTTCATTCCCTGCCTTCAACAGGAGTTTCTATGGTGGTCACAGGCATGTCACCTCAACAAGGGTCAGCCTTTCACCTTACCTCCAGCCAGGCAAACTATGACAACAGATGCATCGGACTATGCCTGGGGGGCACACATGGCAGGACGGTGCATTCAAGGCATATGGACTGCATATCAAAGAAATTTGAACATCAATCAAAAAGAAATGCTAGCTGTACAGAATGCCCTGACAGCCTTCAAGGACCTCTTACATCCAGGACAGCTTATAATAAGGACAGACAACACCACAGTAATGTGGTACATAAACAAACAAGGGGGCACACACTCCTACCCTCTATGCAGGCAAGCAATAACCTTGTGGAACACAGCACTGGCTTACCAAGTTCAATTACAAGCTCAATTCCTGCCAGGAAAAAAGAACATATTGGCAGACGACCTAAGCAGAAACATCATGGATCCCCACAAGTGGAAACTGGATCCACAAGTATTTGCAATGATAACTCAAAAATGGGGACACCCACACATAGACCTGTTTGCCAGCCCCCAAAACTATCAGCTAACAAAATTTTGTACAAGGACATTTCACCATCAAGCTTGGAAAGTGGATGCACTCTCATTCAGTTGGAAAATGCTGTCAGTATATGCCTTCCCGCCATTGCCCCTTCTCACAAAGGTGCTGCTGAAAGTCAGGATGGAGAGACCCCGAATGATACTCATTGCCCCAGACTGGCCACGCCAGCACTGGTACCCACTATTAAGGAATATGGCCCAGGGCCCACCATGGATTTTACCACAAATTCCTCTGCTCACACAGCAAGTCAGTCAGATTCTACACAGCCAGCTCAAAACCTTAAATTTGGCTGCATGGCAAATCTCCTAAGCAATCAGCCAGCTCCTCTTTCACAAGCTGTTATGGATGTTATTCTGGAGGCCAGGAGGCCCAGCACCAGGAAAGCCTACTCAGATAAATGGAAAAGGTTTTACTCCTGGAACCAAGCTAAAGGCCAAAATACCCTTCTGCCGGACATACCTCAGATTCTACAATATTTAACTGAGATGTTACACAAAGGACTTTCTTTTTCATCTATTAAAATCCATGCCTCAGCTATTTCAGCTCACTACAGCACGGATCCTCCCTTATTTTCACATCCACTTCTAAGGCAGTTTCTCAGAGGGGCCAAAAACATTAGGCCTCCCAGGAGAGCACCAACCCCAACATGGGACCTCAATTTTGTTCTAGAAAAGCTTATGCTACCTCCTTTTGAGCCAGCTTTCTCAGCTGACTTAAAGTTTGTATCATGGAAGACTGCCCTGCTGCTAGCAATTACTTCAGCCAGAAGAGTCTCAGAGCTTCAGGCTCTAATGGCAGTAGAGCCTTTCCTAATTTTTCATCAAGACAGAGTTTCTCTATGAACTAACCCCTCCTTTATGCCTAAGGTGGTATCCAGTGTGGCTCTAAATCAAACCATCTATTTACCCACCTTCTTTCCAAATCCGCTGAACAAAGGAGAAAGACTCCTGCATTCCTTGGACATTCACAGGCAGCTACATTACTACTTGGATAAAACTAAGCTTTTCAGAAAATCTGACCAGCTTTTTGTATCCTATGCTACAGCATCACAAGGAAAGGCTATCTCAAAACAGACCGTTTCCTAATGGATAGGACATTGCATACATTTTTGCTACACCCACCATGAAAAACCAGTTCCTGCTAGCATTAGACCTCACTCCACCAGGGCAGCAGCTACATCTACAGCCTTCCTCAGGGGGGTGCCTACCAAGGATATTCTGGAAGCTGCAACTTGGAGTTCAGTACACACCTTCACCAAACACTATCATTTACCACTTTACTCTAAGACTAGAGCTGGCTTTGCCGCTGCAGTTTTGCAGGGCCTTCTAGCCTCCTCTAACCCTGTTTGACTCCACCTCCCATCCTTAGCTTTGGGATTCTACCCAAGTGTGATGACTGCAGCAGGATAACACGATGAACATAGTACAGTTTTGTACCTACCATAAATGTAGATGTTCAAGTGTATACCCTGCTGCAGTCCAGGTTACACTCCCTCCATCCCCTCTGACCTAACTAAAACCTTTCAATACCTCAAAATCTGATACAACCTTTGTGGTGTATTTGCTTATAGCTGGAGGAATGTTTTGCTTGTGCTACTCTTTTAGTTTTGGTACTATCTACTGACCACCTTTTGGGGGGGCACCTGACATCTGGGGCAAAAAAAACTGAAGAAAATGGCATTGGATGCCTCTTATATACCCCTGGCACACTGACGTCAGGGAAGAAGCGACAGCAACCAACACTGGACCAAGACTTTGGAATTCGGGCCGACTGCGGGACCACATGATGGCAGGATAACCCAAGTGTGATGACTGCAGCAGGGTATACACTCGAACATCTACATTTATGGTAGGTACAAAACTGTACTTTTCTCACAATTGACCAAATTAGGCTGCTCGCCAACTCTCGCTTTAGCAAATGTTTCTGCTGACATCACATTGCACTTCAATCCAGTGTCTATTTTGAGCTTTGTGGGTTTACCATTGATGAGGACAGTACAAAATACGTTATTCTTTGCCAGCAAATCTACTGCATTAACCTTTTCACTGACCACTGATACACCATCACATAGAAAGTAGGGCTGCAGTTCTCTACATGATCAAATTGCTTTTTTGAGTGACCTTTCTAAATAACTGACTGAGGCTTGCTTGATTTACAAAACCTTTGAAAATGATTCAATTTTTTACACTTGTGGCATCGCTGACAAAATACTAGGCATTTCTCTCTTTTAGACTCATGGTTGGCATCACAATTACGACAGTTAATAAGACTTGACTTGGATTTTGCTGACTCACTTATACTGTACTGAACATGCCCTTTTTACTGAGCTAGTCTTGGAACTTGCTAGAAAGCTCTGGGTTCTCCCTGTCACACCTAAAGGGGTTGCAGCTGCCATGTGCATAGACCTGTTTCTGCTTGCCACATGTTGCATGCTGTCTACATTTGCTCTACATGCTGCTGAAACCATGCTTTTATCACTTATAAGCATACTTGTGTGCCTTTCTGTGAGCTCATGGATTTGACAAATCTATGTGGCTTTGTTTATTTATTTATTTATTTTATTTATTTATATTTGTTGACCGGGAGTGTCCGACTGGACGTAGGTCCATTTTCAGTGGAGACCTGGAGAGAAAAGCTCCACAGTTAAAATAAACAGACAGTAGTTACATTGGATTACATAGTGATTAACAATTTACATAGCAATTACTCACAGCATATTTACAGATGAAGAACATAGTACAGCTAGACAATTGACATAGACAACTAGAATCTTTATCTGTGAAGTACATAACAGACATTAACAAATGTTACAATAAGAAGTTCCTGCTGTATAATAAGTACTAGGCTTATGAGCATCTGAGCTTGCTATAATCAAGGTAGTTAGTGGAGTGGAAAAAAGGTAGTGGTTGGATGGGGTGGGTGATATTAGAGTGGGAGTTTTAAGGGCATAGCCATCATGTTTTTAGGTGCGCTTTTAGTAAAGTTTTGAAGTGGGTGCATGTGCATGGTCTTTGTTTAATGTTAAATCACTGTCACAAAGCAATATCTTCTCACTGCAGCACTATTGACACCGCACACAAGCCTGACCTTTATTAACATCTTTCAAGTCACCAAGTCTGCACGTTTTAGCTTTCTCAAGTCAGTGATATAAGCTGCAAAAGTTTCATCTGGCTTTTGTTCTCTTGTATAAAATAAGTGCCTCTCTAATGTAACATTTGTATGAGGGTTGCACATTTCTCTAAATTTACATTTTAAGCACTTAGGGCCTTCCCTTGATTTAGCCGGTACCACAATATGACTGTTTCCCCCTCTCCTGCATATAACTCTAGTACATACACAAATGAACACTCTCTTTCAAAAGCTTCTGACACAGCTATGTTAAGCAAAATGAATGCCCCTGTATGTGCATCTTTGTCTGAAAAAGCTGCTTGTATGAAAATATCATATTCCTGCTTGAATATTCTCCAATCCTCTGCTATATTATGATCAAACACAAGTAGAATGGGTCTGTGAAATGCCTCTGCCATATCAGCACAAAGTAGTGAAGGTGCTTGAAATCATGTACGAACATACACACACAAATATATATGCAGGAACTTTATGCTAATACTTGTAACTATGCCCAATAGCACAACAAACTCTGAAACAACTGCACTTTTCCAAATAAGCATTTGTAGCACATGAACACTCTGAAATCGCTGTACTTTGCTTTGAAATCACTGTACTTTATGAAACCTCTCCTTAGTGTAAGAAATACTTCAAAATGACTGTACTTTGCAAATAACTGTAGACAATGGAAAAAGCTCAGCTTAAGAAACACTTTGAGATGAATGCACTTTGCGAATAAACTGCACACAGCACAAGAACCTTTCAAAATGGCTGTACTTTGTGGAATAACTCTGTACAGTGTAAAAAAACACTCTGAAATGGCAGCTTGTGCCTGTTTTACCCTAAACATGCTCGTGATGCAAACCAAAGGTAATTCTGAGCCCCATATGAATAGTTTTGCTAGTTTTATCAAATATTAATTAATAATGTGGCTTGTGCCTTTTGTTTGCTTAATAATATATTTTGTGCTATTCATTTAATTAATAATGCATTTTGTGCCATATAAATGTGCCATTTCATTTTCTTTGCCACATAAATCTTTTGTGCAGTGTTTTTTACCTTTAGCTCATTTCTGGCCCTTTTTTGTTTGTCTGTAGTCTGCTTCACTCAACCTGCTTAGTTTGCCTTCACCTTCAACTCTACATCTCATGGCTTGAAGAAGTAGCTCTCTTAATCCCAGTTTTGACACCATGTCGCTCGTCTGGTCAGGATAAAACAGACAAACATTCGTGGGTTCTGTTCAAACAGTAAAGCATCAGAAATTAGGCTTTGCAACTTAAACTTAAATATACTTATAAACAGACTGATTACCACACTCACATGTTAACATTCTGGCTGTTCTCTCAAAATGGCACTGCTGCCTGCACGTGCTCTGTATTTATATGCATGTGTTGCATCTGGAAATGCTTCTTAAAGGTACATACACATGCTCTGATCAACTAACAGTAAGGATTACAAGCAGGGATAATTTAGAATAGTCACTAAGCATCATGTTTTGGCAGGTGGGAAGAATCAGAATGCCTTAGGGAAACCCACAAAGATTTGGGAAGAACAAATAAAACACAAATAATTTGTTCAGTTTTCTATAATGCCACCCCCCCCCCCCCAAAGCCTACTCCCCAATCCAGTCCTATCATTTTCTAGCTGAAGTTTCTGCTTGCCCCCCCCCCCCATTTTGTATTTGATTCAAATGATGATACTGGGGTCTGCAGTGCATTTATGAGTCAAACTGCTAATATTATGTTTTTTCCACTTTCAGCTAAGTGAATCATTTTCCTGCCCATTTCTGCTTTCTACTACTCAGCACGCACACCTTATGTTTGAATGGTCTGGGACTATTTTTCCCCATCTGTGACTGCAGAATGCCTTTCTCTGCCAAACTGTTAGTTGGTAACTGTCACAAGTCTAAGTGATGAGAAGTTACCTCATATCACAATATATGTTATTTATTTATTTTTATGCTTACAAGTGTTTGTTTTCATACTGTTTGAAAAATGACTATCCCACAGTTATTTATTGTAATTGTATTCATTAACAAAAAAATCATAAACCAAATGTCCACAAGAAAAGTAAAAGAAAACATTATTTTTGTATCAGTGTTCAAATTACAACTGATTCAATTCTCTTCAGAACAGTAACTGGAGTGGTACACAAAACTTGATGATGAATCTGACCTGTTTGGGGTTGAAAACCCTGTTGAGCACTCAACAACAGCAACTGACTGCTATGGGACCTTGAAAGGTTAATCCTGTAAACCATACAAGACAAATGAAGCTGCAGTTAATAATGTGCAATGCATTTTGGAAAAAATCTGCTGCACTAACTGTGCTTGCAGCTACTACTGGAATAAGACTACAAGATGGAAATGCCTTGCACTTTACTGTAGTGTCTCTCAGACATCTTTCAGGGTGACATAATGCAAAGTGACCCTGCCATAGCCTGATGTAGGGCCTGTGAAGGAGAAGGGCCTTACTGGGCCAAATAGGCTCAACTGGCCACAGGCCCAAGGCTGGCCCTGTAGTCTGGTACATTTCCTGATGATATAAAAGCATGGGCTATATAGCCAAATTGCAAACCATGTCAGATTCTCTTCAAATAACTAGGCAGAATTAAATGATTGTTACTTAAGTGACAAATTCAGTTTCAGAGCAGATACATGTGCTATGGTAGGATTCATAAAGACATTATCTTAAAGTTTATATAAGAATGAAATAACAACCCTGTATGTGTTAATACCAAAGGTGTATTTAATAGGCATGTGCTTAACACCTACACAGTTCTAATTTTCCAACAATCACTGCACAGGTACCAGACATGTTGTTAGTCATTCACTGAATTGTATCCATGCAAATCAAAGGACCACATACATACCTCTCAGTTGTCTCTGACTTTGCAGAATATCCCTTGGCTTGCCTCATTTATTTGTCTTGTCCCTCATAAAGTGTTTGATTGTCTTGTAAATCACTGTAGATTATAATCTGTCAATAATTCCAGATATTAGTGATTCATATTCCTTATTTTTTAAATGTATATTGATGCAAAGTCTATTGTTCTATAAACCTTTTTCAGTGAATTGGAATAATATTTAAAAATTGTCTCGGATTTTGGGCCTTTGTTTCCCCAATTCATTTTTGTTTTGTCTTGAATTCTTGACCAAAGAAGTTGAAAAGTATGACGATAATCAGATGCACATAGATAACCAGATTAACAGTGCTTGACTGATTAGATGCACATAGATAACCAGATTAACAGTGCTTGACTGATTAGATGCACATAGATAACTAGATTAACAGTGCTTGACTGATTAGATGCACATAGATAACTAGATTAACAGTGCCTCACTGATTAGATGCACATAGACAACTAGATTAACAGTGCTTGACTAATTAGATGCACATAAATAACTAGATTAACAGTGCTTGACTGATGCACTGAAAGAGCAATGATACTTTACCATGCATGGCAGATGTGTCAGATATCACAATAAAAATTGCACTGAGAGGGCAATGAATGGAGAAAAAAATGCCTTTAATATAAAACAACCACCAGTATTGAGCACTTTCATCCCAAACACTGGAACTTCATTCTGAGGAGAAGATCGAGTAGCCAGGACAGTCAGACAAACATAAAACATATGAACAGACAGACGGACAGAGATGCTATAAACACACAAAAGGAGGGGAGAACAGTATCCAGCCACATACATGCAGAGGGTAGGTAAATGAGGATTAGAGATAATTGCACAAAAAACAAAGAATATGGAATGGCACATGTGGGAGACAAAACACCATGAGGGCTATAGGTTGGGCTCTTGATAATGAGAGACATGTAGCACTACATGCAACTGTACTGACGTTTACAAAGTGATAATCCACAGAATATTGATTCAGACACATGTTGCTGTAATGTCTTGACATGTCAGCCTTCTGCCACTTGTCTCCTTCAGTGACACTAGGGTGGATCCAATTTCTTTCCTTTGCAGTACCACTTACCTCGCTTCACTGTGTAGGTGCAGATCTTGCAAGATAAATCAGAAAATGTTTTTCCTTCCTTAAGGTCTACGTCAAGATTCAGAAAAAAAAACTCAGAACAGGGCTTATAAATCATAAATTTAACCAGACCTCGTTCTATGAACACAGGCTACACCCAAGGTCTTTCTCCATAGATCACTGCTGCTGCCACCCCTGCACGCAGAAGGTCAGAGCAGAAGTTCACAATAAAGAGAAAAGACATAGGTAGGTACTAGGCTATCGGCCTTTGGGCCTATTCAAGTCTAGACAAAAAGGTACCCTGGCTTTCGCCACCCAAGAAAATTATTTTCCTGTGCCCAAGCAGTTTATCTTTTTAGAGTAAACCTGAGAGCCCTCCACCAAAAACTGTGCTACCACACCATCTCCAGACCTCTCAGCTGCACCTGTTTTGGACTATGTTCCTATTCTCAGGTATAATTTACCCTTTCACATGAATTTATGAATAACTGCACCTATGATGCAAGTGAGTTTATATTTTCAGACTTGATTTGCCACTTCATATATTATTTGTCAGATTTCCCTCAGACATGAATCTGAAGCTGTTTAGAAAAATGGAGAACAGCCACCATGACCAATCTACTGGTGGCATCAATAATTTGAAGAAAGGTGACCCACATGTTACATGGCCCATTTTCAGAGTCAAGGCAAATGTTTTCAATATTATTCATTACAGTCTATAGATATTACAATGTCTTTGATAGGTTTCTCCTTTTGTATCAGTTTAATTACTCTCTGTTTCTTTAAGCTTGTATTTCAGAGTAATATCCCATGAGCCTACTGGAAGAAGAAGGAGGTGTGTGTGCACATGTGTGTGTATTTATGTGGCTGACAGACAAGTTGGCAGACAGAAACTTGTGAAATGCAAAATGAAGTCAGCACAGCTGATCAAAAATCAGCTGCTGGAATGTGATGGCTTTGCTCTTGTGTAGCCCTTTCCCCATGGTAGTGTGACCTCAGAGTTGGTAAATATAATTAGCAGGGGGTGTGGAGAGTGCAGGGGGTCTTTCACCCTGCAAAAAATAAAATAAATAAAAATAAATAAATAAATAAATAAACAAGAGTTTACTGTTATATTTTGATAACCTGTGCTCGAAGACTTGCAGTTTGATATTTTGCTCATTTGGGAAAGCAACATACTCCCATGTATGTATATGGTTCTACCTTGTTTGATCGAAGTTTCAAAACTTCGAAACCCGTATGGCAGAGACCATGTGATCAAAGTTTTGAAACTTTGAACACTTTAAATTGAGATTGACGCACAGCACTGAACTGGAGATTTACTGTTTTCTTCACTGTAGTGATATCCCGGAGTTGGTATATTTAAATAGCAGGAAGTGTGGGGGTACAGGGGGCTTGCCCCCTGCAAACACATAGAGGTGAAGTTTTTTGTTTAGGTTTTGTGCTTTTGTTGTAGTTTCAAAATTTCAAAACTTCGATCATGTGGTCTCAGCCATATGAGTTTCAAAGTTTTGATGTTTCTATCAAACAACGTGGACTCATGTACTGAATATACCTAATGCCTTCTTCACGGTCTGAAACAGAAACATTTTATTCTTTTGGAAATGTTTTAATGTTAAAACAAAATTAGATTAGCTGGCTGATCTGAAATGTGTTTAAATATGAGCTTGCCATATGTGCTGTTTGGTATAGAGATGTTATGTTTGGGAGGGTTGAATGCATCATCCTTCAAAAGATTCTGTATCTATTTTAACTTAACACTCTGACTGTGTTTGTTGTAACACATGAATGATCCACTAGAAGGCATCAAGTTGTAAATTTATTACTAGCACATTACTGATAGAACCTTGCAGCCCCATGGTATGGATATCAAACTAAATTATCTTTGTATACACACAGAAAGGAACTCACACAAGACAAGTCTACCATTATGGTGCATGTGTATTTTTAAAAATGTAATGACTTTTACAGTGTGCCTTTGTTTACTATCTGTACTTACACATAAACTCATTTTCAAGATGTACAGAGCACCAAGAGAACTCCTGAAAGTTCAGTGAAAAATGCATTATATTTATTATTTACGTTGTAATGACCAAGCCTTCCTTGTATTAAACTGCAAGTTAAAAGGCATGCAGAAAACTTTTAATATTCAGAATGTATTTTTTCAATGTGTTTTATATAATCATATATATATATATATATATATATATATATATATAAAGATATATATATATATATATATATATATATATATATATGTGTGTGTGTGTGTGTGTGTGTTTGGCTTAAGTGGAGCATTTCTACACACATTTCCCTTATTTTCCACCCATTATCCTACATGTTCTATTTTGAATAAAAAACAGAGGTGTTTTGAAAACAAAAAAATAAAAATATAATACAACCATAGAAGAATAATTTTATAATATATATTTTTTTAATTTTCTTTCTGTAATAATGTTCCATGAGTTGTTCAAGATATATATATATATATATATATATATATATATATATATATATATATATATATATATGTGTGTACGTGTGTGTATATCTATATCTATATATATATATATATATATATATATATATATGTACACACACACATAGGTTCATAGGTAGGTACTAGACTATCAGCCCAAGGACCTACGTAAACCTAGCCAACAAGGTTCTCTGGCTTACACATCCAAGAAAGTTATTTTCCTATGCCACTGTCAAGCAGAGACACAGAAGTGATTCCTGGGGTGTATTTCCTATTTCCCATTCACTCATCAAGATTTTTCTTGAAGAGTGCTAATGAAGTACTTTGCTTGACATAGATGGGTAGCCTGTTTCAGAGTATGGGAAGTCTCTGGGACAGGAATCTATCCCTCCAGTATGTCCTGTTTATTGTGGAGACAAGGTTTAGTTTCCTAGAGCATGTAGCTTGAAGGGATTGGGATTTCTTTAGGTGTAGCATGTCCAACAGCTCTGGGTTTGACATAGCTTTATATGTTAGGCAGAGATCACCTCGGAGTAGGCAATATGCTATGGAGTAAAGCTGGAGTATTTTGAGATAGTCAGTGTAGGGCATTTGTTTGAGGCCAGTAATCATCTTTGTGAGGTACTTCATTGGTCTTTCTAGGTGCTGCAGATGTCTTGTGGGGTACATTCCAAAAGGGGCATTGTACTCTATAATGGGTCTAATGAGTGTCGAGTAGAGGGGAACAAAGACCTCTTTTTTCCTGGATGAGAACCTTTTATGATGAGGTGTGTCACGTAGAAGGACTTCCTGACTACTGTGGCGATGTGACTATCAGAGGAGAGACTACTGTCCAACTGGGTGCCGAGGTCTCTTATCACACATTTGGTGTTAAGTAGATTGCTGCCTATGTGGTAGTTCATGGGTACAGAGGTTTTACCAAAGAGGATGACACTGCACTTTTTGGCATTGCGCTTGAGGTCATGGCTCTGACACCAGGCATCTGCCTCAGCGAGGCCCTTCTGTAGGATGTCCACATCATTTGGGGACTTGACTATGGCTTCTAGTTTGTAGTCATCTGCAAACTTCGTTAGCTAGAGGCCTTCTGTGTTAGCCTACACTTCAGAGAAGTAGATACCAAACAGGTGAGGTCCCAGGACTGAACCTTATGGTACTCCACTTGTCACTGGTTTGAGACCAGATTTGGAGTCTGCAACTTTTATAGTGTGTGTTCTGTCAGTGAGCCAGTTGGCAACCCATCTTGTGATGGAGGGATTTATACCTAGTTTAGTGAGTTTAGCTATAATTCCAGAATGGGGGATGATAGTCAAAAGCCTCGGTGAGATCAAGATAGGCTGTGTGAACCACCTTACCCTCATCTATGGCTTTGGTGACTGCCTCAAAGAAGTCAATCAGGTTCAGGAGGCATGATCTGCCTTTCACAAACCTGAACTGGGTGGGATCTAGAGTTTGGAGGTTACCAATGTCTTTGTTTATGAGTTCCATGATGATACATTCCATAGCCTTGCAGACTAGGCTCATCAGGCTAATAGGGCGATAGTTCCCGGGATCACTGGTGGCTCCCCCTTTATGGAGTGGGATAACTGTTGCTGTGCGCCATTCCATGGGCACAAAGCCTGATGCGAGGCTATTACTGAACATGGTGCTTAAGTGGGGAGCCAGTTCGTTCTGAAGTTCGTGTAAAACGCAGCCTGGGTGCTGTGTTTTTGGCTTTAGAGAGTGCAGCTTTTACCTGCCTAGTTGTGATTACAGGGACTCTGCATCCTTCCTGTATAGATATGGGCTCTTTAGGGGGTGAGGGGGGTAAAGTTACCACTGAATCTATCTTCTAGGATGTTGGCAATATCAGTTGGTTCTGTAATTTTCGTGCCGTTGTGCTGTAACTAAGAGCAGATCTGGGTGTTGCCATCAAGATTCTTGACATAGCTATAGAATGCTTTGTGATTGTTCTTATAATTAGTGGTGATTTTGTTTTCGTAGCTAGCTTTGGAGGATCTTATAAGGGATCTCAGCTTCTTACTGAGGCTGACCAGGGAGCTCCTCCACTCATGGGATTTTACTCTATTTTGCAACAGTTTCTTCCTTCTGTTGTACAGTTTGTTTATGGCAGGAGACCACCAGGTTAGCTTCCTTTTTTTGGAGGATAGCGTCTTGGTTCTGTTTGGGATAGCACAATCCATTCACTCGTGTAAGTGCTTACAGAGTGCATTTGTATAGGATTCAGCAGTTGTAACTGTAATGTCCATCTGCATGGATGTCATGACGTTCACCACTTCTGTCTTAAGAAGCATGAAGTTGGCTTTGGAGAAATTTTTTACCATGGTTTCCTTAATGGGGGGTGAGGGCGGGATGTGGATATCAAGGGTGATTAGCTTATGGTCGGATCGGACCAACGAGGAGTTGACTTCAGGTGTGGAACACCGGTCACTTATGTTGGTAATGACTAGGTCTAGGATATTGTTGCCCCTGGTGGGGGTGTGGATAAGTTGATCCAGGGCATTGGAGTTCATGAATTCCAGAAAGCATTGAGCTAGGGAGTTGGTACACGAGTAGTTTTCCCAGTTAATGGTGGGGTAGTTGAAGTCGCCCATTATTAGGGTGTTTGGTTGAACCCCAATATTTTCCAGTACATCAAGAAAAGATGAGTGGGAATCCTGGGGCATGGTGGGGGATCTGTAGCAAGCTACAGTTTGGATTGCAGTTTTGCCCAGAGTTAGTTACACTTGGATAACCTCGGATGCATTATGCTGAGCAACTAGCATGGAGGTGTGGATATCCTTAATGAATACAGACACATTTCTGCCTTTGGTGTTTCGGTCCAGGTTACATGGCCAAAAAGTGTGGTATGAGTTATAGCCTGGTAGTGCAGGGGTGCTCTCTGGAGCCTTGAACCAGGTCTCAGTCACTGCACAGATATCGATGTTCTCCATTTTAAGGAGTGCCTCGAGTGAGTGCATTTTGAGATTTAGACTTCTAGCATTGAGTAGCATTACCCTCAGTTTTTGCTTGCCTGTTCCTGTTATGGTGGTAAATTTGTCATTTGGACTTTGCCTAAAAAAGGCACTATAGTTTCGGCAAGAACCTTAGCCAGTATCCTGAATCCCAGGGGCAGCAGGTGCAGGCCATCTGTGCCAAAGCATCGTGGTCTGTCGACCATGTCATCCCAAGCAGACAGATACTGGATTTGTCCTTGTACTGCGGTATCTTTCTGGGCAATGGCAGAATGCAGCTCAGGGCTAGGGTCATATCTGCCTGGGCTACAAGATCAGAGAGCTCTTCCGTGTCTCTTTTCATGTAGTCTACGGAGGTATGTCTCAGGTCATTCAAACCAACATAGACAATGACAGAGTCATATTTGTACTTGTTGTGAAGTGACCTGAGTGCATGGGTTATGTGGCAGATCCTGGCACCTGACAGGCAGCTGACAGTAACCTTATCCTTTCTTAGCCTGGCGAGTGGGACATCAGTGTGCCTGACTATAGAGTCACCTATGACTAGTGTGTTGGGTACGTTGTTTTGCCTTATTGGCTGTGGTTGAGTGGCACACTGAGTCTGTGGGCTCTGTGTTATTTGGGTTGTGTTGGGGATGGAGGTTGCTTGTGTTTCTGCTTTGGAGGTCTCTGTTGCTTAGACAGATTATTATCGTGAGCCTCCGCGAATGTTTTTGTGTTACTATGTGTGGATTTTGGTGGTGTAGATTTAGTGAGACTATGTTATGTGTGTGGTGTGGTGCAAATGGTTACCTTCTCCTCTTGACTGTCAAGTTCAGTCTTGGTTGGAGAGAACTTTACCTCCAGTTTGGCTAGATAAGTGCATCTCTCACAGGTTGTAGTGTTGGGAGGTAGGAGGAGAGGGCTGTCTGTGTACATGAAGCAATTTCTACATTGCCTCAAGATGCCCAGATTCATCAGATATACAGGAGAGAACACTGGGAGCTGACCCTTGGACATGCCTGAATAAAAAAATATTTTCCTCTAGATAAGTGTAAGTGAAGAAAGTGAGTACAAGAGCTGTTTTTCTCTAAGCAAGTGAGAAAAGTAAGTACAAAAACTATTTTCCTCTAGGTAATGAGGAAGGTAGAGTGCTATAGTAATTAGTAGCTTATTTAGTGCTTACAAGTTCTGAACAAGTGCTGATCATGAATAAGCAAATTTAAGTGCTAAAACTAAGAATCTGTATCCGCACTAGACGAGTTACAGGACAGAAACAAGTGCAAATGTAGGCTTTCTAATCAGAAAGTTGTGAGAGATGGAAAATATTGCCCAAACGGCCAAACACTATAATTTCTGGGCCAGAACCACTCCTTATGGTAGACAGATTACCTATGCTTACCACTCCCACTGATATTGTTGCCCCTGGTGGGGTTGTGGATAAGTTGATCCAGGGCATTGGAGTTTATGAATTCCAGAAAGCGTTGAGCGAAGGAGTTGGTACATGAGTAGTTTTCCCAGTTAATGGGGGGGTAGTTGAAGTCGCCCATTATTAGGGTGCTTGGTTGAACCCTAATATTTTCCAGTACATCAAGAAAGGATGAGTGGGAATCCTGGGGCATGGTGGGGGATCTGCAGCAAGCTACAATTTGGATTGCAGTTTTGCCCAGAGTTAGTTGCACTTGGATATCCTCGGATGCATTATGCTGAGCAACTAGCCTGGGGATTTGGATATCCTTAATAAATATGGACACACCTCCGCTTTGGTGTTTCGGTCCAGGTTACATGGCCGAAAAGTTTGGTATGATTTTTAGCCTGGTAGTGCAGGGGTGCTCTCTAGAGCCTTGAACCAGATCTCAGTCACTGCACAGATATCGATGTTCTCCATTTTAAGGAGTGCCTCGAGTGAGTGCATTTTGAGATTTAGACTTCTAGCATTGAGTAGCATTGCCCTCTGTTTTTGCTTGCCTGTTCCTGTTACAGTGGTGAATTTGTCATTTGAACCTTGCCTAAAAAAGGCAGTATAGGTTCGGCAAGAGCCATAGCCAGTATCCTGAATCCTAGGGGCAGCAAGTGCAGGCCATCTGTGGCAAAGCATCGTGGTCTGTCGACCATGTCATCCCAAGCAGACAGATACTGGATTTGTCCTTGTACTGCGGTATCATTCTGGGCGATGGCAGAATGTTGCTCAGGGCTACGGTCATAATTGCCTGGGCTACAAGATCGGAGAGCTCTTCCGTGTCTCTTTTCATGTAGTCCACGGAGGTACATCTCAGGTCATTCACACCAACATGGACAATGACAGAGTCATATTTGTACTTGTTGGGAAGTGACCTGAGTGTGTGGGTTATGTGGCAGAGCCTGGCACCTGACAGGCAGCTGACAGTAACCTTCTCCTTGTTTAGCCTGGTGAGTGGGACATCAGTGTGCCTGACTGTAGAGTCACCTATGACTAGTGTGTTTGGTACATTGTTTTGCCTTATTGGCTGTGGTTGAGTGGCACACTGAGTCTGTGGGCAATGTGTCATTTGGGTTGTGTTGGGGGATGGAGGTTGCTTGCGTTTCTGCTTTGGAGGTCTCTGTTGCTTAGACAGATTATTATTGAGAGCCTCAGTGAATGTTTTTGTGTTACTATGTGTTGATTTTGATGGTGTAGATTTAGTGAGACTATGTGATGTGTGCGGTGTGGTGCAAATGTTTACCTTCTCCTCTTGACTGTCAAGTTCAGTCTTGGTTGGAGAGAGCTTTACCTCCAGTTTGGCTAGATAAGTGCATCTCTCATAGGTTGTAGTGTTGGGAGGTAGGAGGAGAGGGCTGTCTGTGTACATGAGGCAATTTCTACATTGCCTCAAGATGCCCAGATTCATCAGATATTTATTTATTTATTTATTTTACATTTGTTAACCGGGAGAGTCCGACTGGATACATGTCCATTTTCAGCGGAGGCCCGGGGAGAAAAGCTCCAAGTACATAACAGACATATAAACATTGTTAATGCAAAAAAACGAAGATAGTTGAGTTCTAAATACAATATAAAGATACATCACATCTTGGGAAAAAAAAACAGCAGCATATAAAAAAAAACATAGGTCAGTTACAAAGGCGAGGCGCCTTGTTAAAAAGCGGTTAAGGATAGTGAGGTAAGAGAAGGGTAAATGATAGTGGTTAATCAGATTTGGAACAGGGACATTGCCAGAGAGTATTGAGATGGGGTTTAAGCTTTTTTTTGAATTGTAGGAGTGAGGGTTCTGAGGTGAGCATGGTCGGTAGGGAGTTCCACATTTTACCTACAAAGTTTGAGAATAGAGAATCCCCTGCAGAATTATTGGCTTTGGTAGTTTTAGCTAAGATCTTATTGGAGGAGCGTAAAGATTGCAGGTTAATATAGGGGTGAATGATGTTTTTCAGAGCTGGTGTTTTCTCTGGGTGATACAGTATCTGGTGAGCCGTTTTGAGTTGGTTGAAATGGAGTTGGCTGGAAAACTCTAACCACCCTAGTTGCTTCAAGTTAGTGCAGTGGTGCGTTCTAAAGGTGGAATTTGTGGCAAATCTAGCTATGTGATTGTAACAAGAAGCAAGTTTGTTAAGGGTTGTCTTGTTTAGGTTTGTAAAGAGGGGGGAGGCACAGAAAAGAGTTGATAGTAGGTGTGTGCTGGCAATTGTAATTTTAGCGTGAGGAGTGAGAAAGTGTTTTACTTTATAGAGAGAGCCAAGCTTTTTATTGACGGTTTTGATGGTAAGATTGAAATGGGTGTCAAATTTAAGGGAGTTATCAATGGTAACACCTAATAGCTTTGTGTGAGCTTCTGGTGATATAGTAATTCCATTGGAGGATGTAATAGAGAAGGTGGGGGGAAGAGTCTTGTTAGTGGGTGAGAAAGTAAGTAGTTTTGTTTTGTTGGGGTTGAGAACTAGTTGTTGACTTGAGAACCATTTTTCTATTAGGTTGAAGGTGTCTTGGGTTGAAGCAGTGAGGTCTGCCAGGTTGGAGGCAGTGCTGATGATAGTCGAATCATCTGCATATTGAATGCATGTGGCATGGGGGTGATTGTGGGCAGGTCATTAACAAAGATGGTGAAGAGAAGAGGGCCAAGAATAGATCCTTGGGGAACTCCAAGTGTAACAGGTAGGCATGTAGATAATTTGTCCTGCCATAGAACAGCCTGTTGCCTATTGGACAGGTAGGATTGGAACCATTTCAGCGTGGAATTGCTGAGTGATAGTTTTTTTAATGTATGGAGGAGTTGAATGTGGTACACCATATCAAAGGCCTTGGAGAGGTCTAAGAAAAGAGCAGATGATAGTTTATTATTGTTTCTGAAGTTATTGATGGTATTAGAAAAGGATAGTAGGGCTGATGTGTTACTGTGATTTGGCCTGAAGCCATGTTGGGAGTTAGCTAGAATTTTATTTTTGGTGAGGTGTTCCATCAGTTGTTTGTGGACACACTTTTCCATAATTTTGGCCAGGGGTGAGAGTATAGCTATAGGTCTGTAGTTGGTTAGCTCTAGTGAGCTACCACCTTTATGGAGAGGAATAATGTGGGACATTTTCCATATGGAGGGGATGAAGGCTTCTGACAAGGTACGTGTCAGAAGATATACAGGAGAGAACACTGGGAGCTGACCCTTAGACATGCCTGAATAAAAAAAATATTTTCCTCTAGATATGTGTAAGTGAGGAAATTGAGTACAAGAGCTGTTTTTCTCTAAGCAAGTGAGAAAAGTAAGTACAACAACTGTTTTCCTCTAGGTAATGAGGAAGGTTGAGTGCTATAGTAATTAGTAGCTTATTTAGTGCTTACAAGTTCTGAACAAGTGCTGAGCATGAATAAGCAAATTTAAGTGCTAAAACTAAGAATCTGTATCTGCACTAGACGAGTTACAGGACAGAAACAAGTGCAAATGCAGGCTTTCTAATCAGAAAGTTGTGAGAGATGGAAAAGATTGCCTAAACGGCCAATATCTATAATTTCTGGGCCAGAACCACTCCTTATGTGGTAGACAAATTACCTAATGCTTACCACTCCCACTGATAAACTAGAAGGCTTCCCTCCAACACAGAAAGGCTTGGGGTGCTCAGAAGCTTACATACAGTCCTGGATGCAGCAAATCTGTATCTGGAACACTAGTTACAGGAAAGGTAGGAAACAGGCTTACAGTTTTTTTTTTTTTACAGAAAAGTAGCTAAAACAGCAGTAAAAACAATTTACATGCAGTGCAATATAGCAACACTTGAGAATTTAGCAATATTAGACCAAACACAGTTTACAAAATGCAATTAAATTAAAAAGGACTAAAAGTAAGTGCAGAAGGAGTTTATTAGATAGAATGTGGTAAACAGATGGGACTCGGGAGTGTCCCAGATCAAATCTACAGTGGGGCGGGCAACTGTAAAAGTCACCAAATTTAAACTTCAGGTCAGAAATAGGGAGGGTGGATGGGACAAAAACGTTTCAACAGAGATCTGAAAAACTATAAAACTATAAGCAACAATTACCAGTACAAACTCTAAAACCAAAAAAATATACTCAACTCTGTATATTTCCAGATAGATAAAGCAGTCTCTCAGAACACAGGTTCCAGCAATGAAATGCAAGCTGTTACTAACAGGTCTAACTTTATGCAAGTGATCCTTGAGTTAGATAACACACAAGCTATAAAAAACAGTTATACCAACTGAAGAGAAAGCAGAAAATAGGGGGAGGTGGGGAAAACAGTTTCAGAAGAGATCTGAAAAACTATAAGCAACAATTAACAGTACAAACTCTAAAACCAAAAAAATATACTCAGCTCTGTAAATTTCCAGATAGATAACACAGTCTCTCAGAACACAGGTTCCAGCAATGAAATGCAGGTTGTTACTAACAGGTTATATATATATATATATATATATATATATATATATATATATATATATATATATATATATATATACATACACGCACACACACACACATATATATAATATTAATTATGTGGTATACAACATGCATGGAGGTAATATGCAGGCCATTGCTGTTAATATTGGACTTTTCAGATGGTTATTCTGATGTGTTGTGGTACCCATGGTTTCAAGAATGTAACTTTAGGTCTTTGATTAAGTAATAGCAGGATAGATGTTCCATATCTATTCGCAGGTCACAAACACATCAGCTTTCATCTTGCTACAGGCCTTATCTGACATGATGCAGGCCTTATAAAGAATTTATCAGTGAGGTCTGAGTGCGGGAGACAGACTGATATAGGGCCTATATGGTATAGAGTGTTGGGTTGATATAGGGCCTATATTGTAAAGGGTGTTGGGTTGATATAGGGCCTACTGTATATGGTATAGGGTGTTGGGTATAGTATATCTTAACAATCTGCACTATGCTGGTGAGATGCCCATCCTGAACATGGTTTGGCACCTAACTGGCATGGTGATAAGGAAGATTACATGCCTAGTGGGTGGGATGCTGGCATAATGGTTAAGGTGTTTACCTTACAAACACAAGGTGCAGAGTTTGATTCTCACATGGGGTAATTGGCTAGGCTGAAAATGGCCCACAAAAGCAGTTAGCCTAGTACTAATCTATGAATGAATCCAAATCCTTGGCTACATACATAGATTTTCCCAATTAATGTTCCCAGTGCAGCATAATTCTAGCTTGATTCAGTTGATGTTTATGTAGTCTAGGATAACCTTAGGTGCAAATGGATCAAACACAATCCAAGAGGCAGCCATGATATTACAACCACTCAGAGATAAATGCTGGGTAGTGTGTGCTCTACTTATTTTTAACTTATGCTGCAAGATTTGTTATGGTGGGGGGGTGTACTGGTCAATGGCATACAGCTGGGAAGAAAGTATATGCTGGTACTTTTTAAATGTCATGGAAGAAGGCAGGAACAGAGACAGAGTTGTCTAGAGGTGTGATGAGTAGGGAAATAGGACATGCCAACTTTTACTGAAATAGGGAGTCTGGGGCAATAAAAAGTCAAAAGGTATAATTTTACAATATCAATCCCTATCCAAATTGTTTTCACAGAAGAGTCACACCAGCTGTCTCACAGTTAGACTGAAAATCAGCAAACTGTATTTTCAGTTTATTCCATTTATAAAGGTAGCTGGCACCCCTATAATCAACCATCTAGTCATCATAAAAGGGGCAAATGGGGACACCAGCTCTGTTATGAAATTAAAAATGCAATCTGCAGTTAGGTTTTGCAGTGATGCATACCATGAACTTATTAATTTATGCTTTTTCATGGGGGGGGGTAGGCACAGTAAAATAACATCACTCTAAAACAAGGTATGGCAGTGTTGTAGAATGGGAGAAGACTCCATTCATTGGAATTTAAAGTGTGAGAAAAGAAGGGCTAATCAGTGTCTGACAGCAGGGGAGAGACAGACAGACATTGATGTTTAATCACTTCCTGTACAGGGTGAGACAGTGGTAGGAATCTCTGATAGGCAGTACTTATGGTTTGGGAATACCTCTAGTCTTTGTCATAACATGGTAGAGGTAGGTGAGTAGTTACCACACGTATCCTGTATAGACTCAAGAGCAGAGGACTGCATAACATGACTGCTTGTCGGAGTCATCCACCATTATGGAGGGCTAGCAGATTATTCCTGATTATGAAAAAGGGATGTAACATATTGTCTTCTTTTTTCAAATTATTGGTGCACTGAGTCTGATGATCATATGGTCTGTTTTCTTTGAGTACAGTACCAGACCCTTAATGAAGAGAGCAGATATTTATTTATTTATTTATTAACTTATTTACTTACCTTTATTTACCAGGAAAATACCTACAGAGGAAGCCCAGGGGCATGAAGTAAAAGAAGAAACTTTAAATAATGCATGAAACAGAATCTTAAAACAAGTACATTTATCTATGTCTGATTCACAGAAGCTTGTACACCACTCTCACACTTACCTATTGGGAAAAACAGAAAAATATAAAAGGAGAACATCAGAATATAAAGGTGAAACCACTTTCTACAGAGTGTTAGCTATTTTGCAAGAATGACTGCTAGAAAGTATATTTAAAATGGGTATAGTTAATTCCAATAGCACTGGAGTGAGGATAGAAACAGGTGATATTGAGTAGAGTTTTTTAAAATATTATCATGTGCAGTTTATTTACACAGGTTATTCCAATGGACGTACCTAAAACTAGGATAGGTATACGGTTATAGAATGAAAGTAAAGGGAGAGGGAATGTTGGGATTATGCTGGTGCATGCTCATGAATTAGACACCTTCATCTCTTCCATGCATTTGCTGGATATGATCACAAACAACAAAAGCATGTTAATAGCTGCATAGGCACAGCTGTACACACCAGGAAGAAGTACAGAACTAACTCAAAAACAAGACATTCTGGTGGAATCACAACATCAATAGGCTGTATAACAGAAGAAAAAATATCATGACAAAATTTAGGAGGTGCAGCACCCAGTAGGATAAAAGCACTGTCATCAAAGTAAACAAACAACTCAAAGGGCAAATAAAGCCTGTCAAAGTCAAATCTGAGGTAAAGTTGGCCTCCCAGGCCAAGGTCAACCACAAGACATTCTTTAGCTATGTCCACAACATCAAAGGCAATACACAATTGTGTGGAGAGCTCATTTTAAATGGAGCCACCTATACTGAGCCAGATGAGATAGCAAACCTACTGGCTAACAAATTCAGCTCCAACCTTATCCCTCTCTCCCCATTAACCTTCCCTCAGGAAATACCATCAAATATAACTCCCCCTGCTACCACTAGTGAACAGATCCTTAATGCTTTCTCTAAGCACAGGAACACTGCATCAGTGGGCCCAGACACTATCCCAGGATGTCTTCTAAATAGCGTGAAACATGATCTATCAGGGCCTCTGGAATTGCTATTTCACTGTAGCCACTAAACAGGGTTCATGCTTCATGAACTGAGAACAGCAACAGTCATCCCTTTACCCTTTACACAAATGTGGGCGATCTGCAGACCCTGTAAACTACAGACCCCTACATTTCACTAGTCTCATATGCAAAAGCATGAAAAGAATTATCATAGAAATGATCAGTAATGACATAGGAAACATCCAGACACTCATACAACCGAATCTGTATTCATCAAGGGCAAGTCATGCATACGCAACCTGGTGGATTTCTTTGAGAAGTTCGCCAAAGCAATGGATGAGGGCAAAATGGTTCACACTGCATACCTTGACCTGGCCAAGACATCTGACACACTCACCCTCTAGGGCGTTGTTTACAAACTAAACAGGTTAGGTACAAACACTTATGTTACCAGTGGGTAGCCAGCTGGCTCACAGACTGGACCCAAGGAGTTAGAACTAGGGAGTCCACCTCTACAAAGAGGCCAGCCAGAAGTGGAGTCCCTCAGGGATCGATCCGGGGGCCTCTTCTTTTCTGGCATTTACTTCTCTAAAGTCAAGGCCAACATCAATTGCCTCTCGCTGACTAAATTTGCAGAGTATTGTAAATTAGGAGCTGTCATTGAATTGCCCAACAACAAAAATGTTCTCCAGGAAGGGCTGACACAGACAATTTATACGTGCATGTACAGCCTTGACATGCTTCTTAAAGATATAGCACACTTCACTTGCATTCTGATCTGCATCCTCCCTCTTTGAGAAATCGATCATATGATGCTATGAGTCTATTTAGCATACAGAAATCACAGGTAATTCTTTGTCATGCATTACACAATACTAAGTACCCACATATATACAATCAAGTCCACGTTGCTGTGTATTTCACACTAGGCTTTGATACACACCCATATTATGTGACATAAAACTTGGAATTAGATTTAGCAACTGGAACTGTCTCTGCAAAATGTTTGACCTGTGGAATGTCTGGAACATTTTCTGGAATGGAATCAGAATTTTAAACACATTCTTGTATGGAAACAGTGTCTGATTTACCCTTAAATTTGAAGTTTGCATTATAGAAACAATGTTGTGATGGTGATGATGATTCTGGTACAGGAAGAAGATATCTATGGTTCCTCCTATATTCTACACCTTCGGAGTCTACCAGGTAGGGTCTTGGCTCAACAGAGATGCCTGTAATGTGTCCAATTTGATCAAAACCTTTCATTGTCTGAATTTGTACTGTCTCTCCTTCCTTCAATGGATGAAGTAATCTGCTCGCTCTGTTGTAACTAGATTTCTGGATATTACACTTCTTAACCAATTGAGCCTGGATGGGTTTATTGTTCTTAGATTTAGGCTTCAATAAACTGGAAATAATGGGTAGCATAGTTCTAGTTTGCCTGGAAAGTAGTATTTTAGCAGGTGATCCAAGAATATCGTCGCAGGGTATGTTTCTGAGATTAAACAAATTCAAGAACACATCGGTATTGTCACAGTTTGACCTTTCAAATAACTGCTTTGCATTCTGTACTGCATGTTCAGCTACACCATTTGACTGTGGATATTCAGGACTACTAGTGACATGTACAAAGTCCCAGTCTTTTGCAAATTTCTGAAACGACTGGCTAGTAAATTGAGTACCATTGTTAAAAAGAACTTTGTGCGGACTACCATGAACTGAGAAATGGTGTTATAGGTTAGTAATAACAGCAGTGGATGTTAGGTTAGGTAGTAGATCAATCTCAAAGCAGTTCAAATAAGAGTCTACCAAACCAAGTAGTGTTGATTGTTCCACTCAAAGATATCAGCTGCAGCTGTTGACCAAGGTTGTTCAGGAACTGAACCTAGCTGAAGTGGTTCTCTTTGCAACTGCAGTCTAGTACTATGCATAATAAACCAGAAGAAAGTACCTTATCGATGTCTATTGGAAATGAAGGCCAAAATACTAGTTTTCTCACTCTTCTCTTAGTGGACGTGGATCCTGGGTGACCACGATGCAAAATCTGGATATATTCTTGTTGTAAGGAAGCAGGAACAACAATTTTAGAACCTTTGAAAATTATGCCATCTTTCAACACGAATTCATCTCTGTAAGGAAAATAGGTTTGCACTTCAGGTGGTATATTAGATTGCTTTGATGGCTATCCTATATTAATGTAGTGATTGAGCTTCTGCAAAATTGGATCAGTCTGACTGCGTTCTCTCAACTCATCAAGTCTTGTGGTAGAAAAATTATGCACTGACATTGCATCAAAGTCAAAATTCTCTTTGTCAAGCTGTTCTGTTGTACTTCTGGGCAATCTGGATAAGGCATCAGCCAGATAGAGCAATTTGCCTTTCGTGTAGACAATATGATGATTTTCTCCTTCTCCTTCATATACTGCAGGTGCATACACAAATGAATGTTCTCTTTCTATGGCCTCTGACACAGCTAGGTTTGGAAAAATGAATGCCCTGGTGTGTGCACCTTTATCTGTATAAGCTGCTTGTATAACAATATTGTACTCTTGCTCAAATATTCTCCAATTCTCTGCAATATTCTGATCAAATACAAGTGGTAGGGGCTTTCAAAATCTGTCTGCCATATTAACACATATCAGTGAAGGGTTTTGCAAATAAGCACAAACATACACTCATGCACATATGCCAGAAACCTATACCAGTATTTGTAACTTTGTCCAGTGCCTTTGTACTTCTGAATTTATGTCTTTTGGGCTTTTCGAAATAATGCTAATCAACAAACTCATAGTACCTTTGAATAATTGGACATTGTGAAATAAACTTCCCAGATGGCTTAACACTCTTGTAATATCGTTTTGCAAGGCTAAATGCTAAAGTCATTTATCATCATTTTGCTAAAGTAATTTATCATCATTTTAAGAAACATCTCAAACAACTTTACAATGCGAGTGAAATAAACTCTCGGGCACTGTAATATTCTTGTAATATTGTTTGGCAATAAAGCACCTCTTATCAGTCTAAGAAACATATCAGATAACTGCATGATGTGAATAAGCTGAAGCTCTCTTGCCCAAAACTCAATAACAATTTGAAGTAGTTGCACTTTGCGAATAATTGCATACAGCACACTGAAATGTCTCCAAAATGGTGGTACCTTGCTACGCAAGTCTTTACAGTGCAAGAAACACTCTTTAATGGTGGCACTTTGCGAATAGACACACTCAGCACAAGAAACTTTTTGAAATGGCTATACTTTGACTGTATTTCATGAAATAGTTGCACTTCACACACAATAAACTCTTTGAAATGCATGCACAGTAATAAGCACACACTGTATGCATTGTATACACTTTGAGATATTTTGAATAACTTAATCATGCCCTTGATACAATACAAAGTCATAGTTATGCCAAAACGTAGCACTTTGCAAAAACACATGCAGTCGCCTTGCTTTATTTTTGCTTAATGTGCCCTTTTTGCCCGTATTATATTCATGTTGCTCATTTAAGCCCTTTTCATGCTCAATGTACTTTTCTTGTGCTTGTTTTACTCGAAACATGCCCAGTTTTGCTTTAAACACCCTCGCTTGACTTTAAGCATGCTCATCTTATCTTTAAACATACTAGTTTTGCTTTAAACATGCTTGTTTTGCTTTACTGTTAATCATTTCATCAAATACCTTTATTTTAAAGATTTATTTTTTAGCCAACAACTTTTCGTGCCTTCTGCTTGCTCAGTCATGCAGTTTGTGCCCTTGTAATGCCCCATTTGTCTCTTTTATTAAATAAATAGTTTGTGCTACTTCTAATTACTTTTGATTTTTTTCTGGCTCTTTTTGTGCTTGTTTTTCTTGGTTTTACCATCATGATCATCTCTGTTCCTCATGGCTCTGGATTTTATTCTCTGCAATCCCAGTTCTGATACCATGTCGCTCTCATACATTGCATACAACAGAAGAGTCTCCATGGGTTCTGTTCAAGCAGCTTTATTTTAAACAAACACATCACTGTAGAACTTTACTGACTTTAACTTTAGTCATTTATATACAAACTAACAACTGTATCATGCATGCTCCCACTCTGGCTGCTCTTACAAAATGGCACTAGGGAGTGCATGTGTCTGGAATTTATATGTGCATGTACAGCCTTGACAGGCTTCTTAAAGATATAGCACACTTCACTTGCATTCTGATCTACAGTATGTAACTGACCAGACATATCCAACAATTGGAATGTTCACAGAGGTTCCTAACTGCATAAGCAACATGACCTCTGCAGTTTTGTGAAAAGAAGTGGACTTAGTATGCAACGTTTTGGGACACCTGTGCTCAAGGTGATGCATCCTGAGTGGTTCGTGCCAACTCAAATGGTTTGGAGCCTGCCAGTTAGAAAGTCGAGGATCCAGTTGCAGTGTGTATTTTCTATGCCTAGTTGCCTTAGTTTATGCAACAGCTGCTGCAGTATTACTGTGTTGGTGGCTGAGCTGAAGTCTATGAACAACATGCATACGTACCAATTTTTGTCTTCAAGATGGTTCAAGGTGTGATGTACTGCCAGGGATATGGTATCCACCATGGAGAGACTTAGTCTATATGCAAACTGTAAAGGATCAAAAGATGCAAGCAGACAACATGATATATGCTCTTTGACCATCCTTTCAAATCACTTCACTGGTGTGAGTGTGATGGGTCGGTAGTAATTTAATGTGACTGGGGATGACTTCTTTGGCAGAGAAATGATGATGGCAGACTTGAAGCATCTTGGCAGACTAGCCTGTCTGAGAGATGTGTTGAAGATGTCAGTGACAACAGGTTCCAGTTGATCTGCACAGTTCTTGAGTAGATGACCCAGGATCATGTCAGGACATGCTGCCTTACCTGGGTGGACTTTTTTTTAGGTTCTTTTGAACTACCTCCAGGTTGAGACGTAGAGGTGTGGCATCCCCATCCATGGGTAGTTTCTTTGGTGTGGTGTTGTACTGAAGAAGGTGTTAAGTTTGTTTAGAATGTTCATATTATTTACACATTGTGTTGACAGAGGTTGGTAATCAGTAATGCACTGGCTGCCCTTCCACATCTGCCTAGGGTCCTTTTCATCTGCAAAGTGTTTTCGTCTTTTTAGCCCATGAGCACATTTCGCTGCTTTTACTCCCTTGTTTAGGTTGGTTTTGGCAACGTTCAGAGCATCATTATTTCCAGACTTGAATGCTGTGGAGGAAATGGGGCTTGCTTGTGAGCACCATGATTTACATTACTGCTGCAAAGTTGTTTCTGTGGCAAAGAGAGATAAGACAACCCTAGTGTGTTTTGTAGATTCATTAGTCTGACATTTCAAATCCAGACTTGTGTAAAAATCTGTAAGGTGTGCTAAAAAGTATTTCATAATGTTATTTATTTATTTTTTAATATTAATATTTGTGCAACATGTCGCTTAGCACAAATACAGTGAAATGGCAAAATAAATTAAAATTAATAGAAGTTGCTTCTATGACAAATACAGCATAAATTAAAGCTGTGAATCAAGTGTGTGTGTGTAGCACACCTGGTAAACATGATAAATTACACAGCACATAGTATATTTAGATCAAGGTTCAACTCACGCATTTATCTTTTAGTGATAAAAACTAAGAAACACTTTTTTTCCAATAATAATACATGGTGAGTTTTGGTAATCTTGTTTGCGTATTGCTAATCTCTGCAGAAACATTGTGTAATGGCCCACTCAACAAGCAGACATTGTCAAATTAATAAAAGACATATTGTTAAATCCTTTGCCTTCCATCATGGAAATCTGCTAAGTGGTGTTGTGTGGCAGTCAGCAAGCTTCCACAACACCTGCAGGTGCAGAACACCTGCAGACAGCAAGCAGACATTAAAAATTCAAACAGAATACATCGTAACATGTGTGATCTTCCATCATGCAAGCAGGCTAAGGGGCAGTGTGAGGTGGGCAACACGCATACACAGTAATGAATGTGAAAATATACAGCTGAATTCTAGGTCTTCCTGTAGATGCAGGAGTAAGCTAAGGGTTACAGTACAGGTAAGCCAGGGTTCTAATCCAGCAAACCTTAAAGTTTTATTAATGCTGTTCCACTTTACTTTATTGAAAAATTCACAGTAGAAAAATAATTGCATATACAAATAACTGTCTATAGCAGGTGTATTGAGCATACACAGGATATCAAATGTATTAAATGTCTAACTGTGGGTTTCAGTACAATTATGGTTCTACAACTAAACATTTATTTTCTGAACTTTCATGTCAGACACATACATGGTTAACCACTTAACTCGTTAATGTGCATATATAACTAATGAACATGTCTGACAAACAAGTTTTCAGTTACATTGAGCACTCTGCCCAGCCTTCCCTATGGCAATGGTATAAGTTAATGCCCACAATGCAGCTCAGCCAGCGTTCTAATCTAGCACACTCCAAGTTTTATTAATGATTGTACATTCAATTTCAAAAACTAAAAAAACAGTGTAAAGATAATTATAAATAACAATAACTATGTATAGCACTGGAGATCATATGTATTATATTTGTGGCTGATGGTATACTGACTATGTTTCTGTACTTAAAAGTCTCTTTTCTGCCCTGCCCTAGGATGGATTTCATACTTCAATGATAGTCAAGTATACATGAATATATAAATCATGACCTTATCACATAGATGGTTAACCACTCACTCTGTCATGTATCCATATAATTAATGAGCATGTCTGAGAAGCACATCTTCTGTGGCAAGGATGAAAAACACATGTTGAAGGATATATCTTGTCTATTTTACATAGGTTTGAATCCCACATTGTACTAATTACTTTTACCAGTGTATAAAGCTACACAAAAAATGTGTCAGGTCATAACATTTATACACCCAATACATGTGTGCAAAGTTAAATAAACTAACCAGCAGCAATCAACCCATAAACTAATACCGACTGTCACATTACCCTTCCTATTTAATAAATTGCCTTCCTCTCTATTTGGAATTGTTGCTGTCCACTTAACATTGTGCAAATGCAGTAGGCATGGTTGTTCAGGTTTGTGCACTAGTCTTAAACATGATAACATACATTGGTAGGAAAACACTTTATCTGTTGCTGTTTGACCTGTATGGACATGGCAAGTGCATGAAAGGAAGATGCCCGGTTTAGGGCTTAAAGACGGGGTGTAGAGGAGTCCAGAGTATTCACTGGACTCCTTGGAAAGAGCCACAGCGACAGGCTATTGCAGAGGGACTATAACAGGTCTCAATGTAAATCAGAGGTTTGGAATAGTCTTGCCAAGGCTGTCTCCCCTCCAGCTGGCATTCCACACACTGCAGAGCAATGCAGGCACCACTTCAATGACCTGAAAAGATGCAAGCAGGCACATCTCAACCAGTGGCTGGATGAGTTTAGGACCACTGATATCCTATAGTTGTGTAAGTATACAGATAAAGATACTTTAAATTATATAGAAAGCTAGGTATAGCCAAGATTATTATGCATAATCCTCCTCTTTTTCTGTTCTTTTTATTTTACAGCTGCCCAGGAGATTGCAGTGAATAGGGTAGCCCATGCTGAATATTTGGAAAGATTAAGAGAAGCAAGGGGTATGTATGCAGTACAAAATAATCATTACTTTATAAAAATATTACTCTTCTATACATTAGTAGCAAATTAAACATGCATATCTTAACTGTAAAATCAAAGATGCATGTTTCCTTCTGTAGCTCAAGGCAATTGTGGTAATCAGTTGTAATAGTGTATTCAGATGTTGTGCATTCAAATCCCACAGGTAACAAATATATCATAAAATAATTTAAAAATATTACATAATAATTTCAACTAAATTGGCATAAATGCTATGCTATTAACTTAATCTTTATTACTTGAAAAAGCATATTCGGAAAAGCATGAGTCTGTACCCTACTGTCAGCAATTCAGTCCCATGGAGAACAAATATTTTGACAGTCATTCATACCTACACATCCACTTCATACAGGCCTCCCAAAATCTTCTCAGAAATATCCAGTGATGCTGTCATCCACTATAAACTGGCCAGCAGCATTGTAATAGTCAGACTTGTGCTGGTGTGCTTACGTTAAATACTGTGTTTTATAGATAGTTAGGCAGGGGGTCTGGTCTCACTGCAGATAACTTGTGTATGTGTGGGTGTGTCTGTTTGTATTCAGTTAATTAACATTGGAGAGACCATTTTAGAGCAGCATGTGAGGCAATCCTGCTACTATTTTCTTCTCACAAACATACACTTGGTGATGTCATCAGCTAAAAAATGTTGTCTGACACTATAAAAGCCAGATTTGTGCTGTGACACTTGAGTTTAGTACTGTGTTCCATAGGTAGCTAGGTATGGATTCTACTCTCACTGCAGTCAACTGGTGTATGTGTGTGTGTGTGTGTGTGTGTGTGTGTGTGTGTGTGTGTGTGTGTGTGTGTGTGTGTGTGTGTGTGTGTGTTCATTCAAAAATCAGCATGTTGTCAATTTTAGAATGTCATGTGAGTCCACAGCTATGTCAGACACTCCTCCAAACATCTTCTTTTAACATAAACTGATAAAGTTGTCTGTATAAAGTGCCCTCTGACATTATTCAAGTTAAACTTGTGTTGTGGCAGTAATGTTAAGTACTTTGTTCTCAAGCTTCTGTAATTAGATTGTTAAGGGTCCTAATCTGCCAAAGGGCAACTTGACTGTATATCCATTCAAATACTTTTTCTGAGATATATGTGGTGGTGGTACTGTTACATTGTATGGAATTCAGCTTCTATACCTACACTGGTGTAATGTTCAAATTAGACCCAATCTACTGCTATGTATGTAGTCAGTGGTAAATTACAGTCATTGTATGATCTACTGAATCACTTTTTATTTCAATATCACTTAGGAGATTGTTTAATGTAGCCCCATGCATCCAACATCCCCTTTTTCCCTCTGGCCAAATGACATCTTTCCTGCAGAGGAGTGGAGAATGTCATCATGTGAAAGATGCATGTACACATCATGAAGCAGAGTCCTTCCATGAGCCTCTGTAAGCCATCTCCAGACCACAGGATGTGTGATCGCTAATTCTGTCATGGGGTGGTACACATGTCACATATGTAGAGGGGCACTATGTAATGCAATTAAAGGAATACACACATACACACAAAGCCTTACTATCTTCCATCATATAGCTATAGTGAGTTTGCTTTAAATGTTATAAACATGAACCTCAACAGAAGGGAATAATCAGTCCCAAACAAAACAACCAAAATCATGAATGGAGTGAAACAACAGGCAATTCTAAGTGATTAATACTTTAATAACACATATAAACTGCTGTTTTGCTTTAGTTGTTATAATAATGTCTAGGATTTTATGTGATGTTGGCCATTAGCTTATTAATGTCCTATGACCCTATGAACATTTCACATGTCAATGTTGCTATCATTGATGTGTTATGTTGAGGTGTGTATGTACAGTAGGCCGACTAGTGTGCATTACAATCTGTGATGTGAGGTAATGTATTCTTGGCTGCTGCTGCCATTACCTTACATGTTCTTTCTATAACAGCTGTAGTAATGTGCCTTCTGAGAACTGTTGACATAGATGATACTATGTATATTGCTGGCTGATTAAGGCATGTTTTTTTTTTAATTAAGCAGATAAATATTCTATACAGTTCTCATTCAGCCATCACATTAACACTTTCAGTATAGCACAGGTGTGCATGTGTATACCTACCATCATTAAATGCTCTGTGACATACATCAATATAACGCCATACTGATTACATAGGCACATATTTGCACAATTGTGTTGCTATTCCCAAGGATTAAAACTCAGAAAAAATAGTGAAAAACAAGCTTCAAAACTCAAAGAAATGGATCCAAAGGAAACATGTGAAAACTTTAGTGCTTTTGTTCTAATTTAGTACATTCAGAACTTCATCAGGAAAACAAAGATAAGTGTAAAAGCAGTGAAGACATTTAAAATATCCACCCTAAGTTAGATGATCTTACTGACCAATTGCAGACCACAATGCTTCACAAGTTCTTAAAGTGATATCAACTAAAACAACTTAAAACTACAGAGTGACTTAAAACCTAAGCTAGCAGACACAGTCGGACCCCTACTTAAACACAAACTCCACACAACCAATGTTTTTGCAGAAGGGTGTACAGTAACAGTCATCTTTCTGGACCATCACCTGATGCAGGGACTTTTAGATCATACTCCTGACTTTCCTCATCTGTGAGGCAGACCAATGAGTCATCATGGACCTTATCAAAATGGACACAGGCAATCTCCTGACTGTGTATCAAACCCATATTTGATTTGTTTTGGCTACATAATATCTGTTAAATCTGACATCTTGAAGAAGGCACCAATCTCATGTGTGAGGAAAAGACTATCATCTCATGTAACTTGTCTGTCCAAAGCATTTGACACAAATCCATACTCAGGTATTATAGAGAAACTGCCTCATGTGGTCATAAACACCAATGTCACCAAGTGGGTATACAAATGCCTTCATAAAGGACACACAATGTCAACGTGTGTGAAATCACCTCTAGCCAGAATCCAGTGACCAGGCCCATACCTCAGGATTCTGTACTAGGCCATTTTCTGTGAGTGTTTAAGTCTTAGAAGTCTAGACAATCTTACTCATCCTTTGTCTACTCAGCTTTGTGGACAACTGCAAACTGTGGACAATCATTGAATCCAAGAATGGTACTGAAATAATGCAGAAAGTATTAACATACACAAGGATTGTTGCCAGAGCCATGGAGACAGAGTCAATAAACATTGTTCCTTTATAAAAGTAAATGCACAAGCTAATTGCACCCCTAAGAACAGACCAAAAGGTAAGTGACCTGGGTACTCAGGTAGATAGTAAGTAGAGCTTCCACCAGCATGTGCCCACAGTGGTATCAAATTCTTTGTATGTAGCACAACCACAGACTATGTGCAGCCCATCCACATCAAAGGACATTATAGTCCCATTGTTTTCAGCCTTCATTACACCAATAATTGAGTACAATGCAGCCTTCTGCATGTACCTTACCACACATCTTCCAGGGATGACTTACACAAGTGTATAACTTTTGCCACAGTGAGCTTCCACACATCTTTTTGTTCATACATAAATATTCTTTATGATGTATAACCATTGGGAGTTGACAGTGCAGGACTCACTTCAAGGTATTATACAAGAAGCATGTGTGATACATGTTTCCTGTGTTTCACCCAGTAAATACATATCTCATTGACGATATTGATGGCATGGGTTACATTCTTGCAAGTGTGGATGGTGGCATACATATGTCATGCACACCTCTCCACTAGCCAGGATTGTTTGTAATGTAAAATACAGGTGTGACAATGTCCTCCAAAAAGTGGTAAGTTTGTTGTACTTGATTACCTTTATAGATCACCGAATAATCAATACAGATGTAAATGTGTATTCAAGCAGAACATGTATAACAAGTCACAAAACATATTTTATGTCAATGGCACAGATTAATGGTGGTATGTTTATGATGTTGTCCATGAGCGTGCATTCTTCTGTCTACTGTTGACCATGAACCTGTTGCTATGGGTCCTGATTGGATGAAACCTATGCTGAGATGACATTCATATTCCAGCAAATAATTTTGCATATTTTCACAATATGCACATAAATCCTGTTTTATATACTGCCCTTGATAAATATCTTATGAAATATCTTGTGAAAAGAAGTGGACTTAGTATGCAATGTTTTGGGACCCCTGTGCTCAAGGTGATGCATCCTGAGTGGTTCATGCCAACTCAAATGATTCAGAGCCTGCCAGTTAGAAAGTCAAGGATCCAGTTGCAGTGTGTATTTTCTATGCCTAGTTGCCTTAGTTTATACAACAGCTGCTGCAGTATTACAGTGTCGGCGGCTGAGCTGAAGTCTATGAACAACATGCAGACGTACCAATTTTTGTCTTCAAGATGGTTCACGGTGTGATGTACTGCCAGGGATATGGTGTCCACCATGAAGAGACTTAGTCTATATGCAAACTGTAAAGGATCAAAAGATGCAAGCAGGCAACATGATATATGCTCTTTGACCATCCTTTCAAATCACTTCACTGGTGTGAGTGTGATGGGTTGGTATTAATTTAATGTGACTGGGGATGACTTTTTTGGCAGAGAAATGATGATGGCTGACTTGAAGCATCTTGGCACACTAGCCTGTCTGAGAGATGTGTTGAAGATGTCAGTGACAACAGGTTCCAGTTGATCTGCATAGTTCTTGAGTAGATGACCCAGGATCATGTCAGGACATGCTGCCTTACCTGGGTGGACTTTTTATTAGGTTCTTTTGAACTACCTCCAGGTTGAGACGTAAAGGTGTGGCATCCCCATTCATGGGTAGTTTCTTTGGTGAGGTGTTGTTTGTCTCCTTAAATCTACTGAAAAAGGTGTTAAGTTTGTTTAGAATGTTCATATTATTTACACATTGTGTTGACAGAGGTTTGTAATCAGTAATGCACTGGCTGCCCTTCCACATCTGCCTAGGGTCCTTTTCATCTGCAAAGAGTTTTTGTCTTTTTAGCCCATGAGCACATTTTGCTGCTTTTACTCCCTTGTTTAGGTTGGCTCTGGCAACGTTCAGAGCATCATTATTTCCAGACTTGAATGCTGTGGAGGAAATGGGGCTTGCTTGTGAGCACCATGATTTACATTACTGCTGCAAAGTTGTTTCTGTGGGAAAGAGAGATAAGACAACCCTAGTGTGTTTTGTAGATTCATTAGTCTGACATTTCAAATCCAGACTTGTGTAAAAATCTGTAAGGTGTGCTAAAAAGTATTTCATAACGTTATTTATTTATTTTTTAATATTAATATTTGTGCAACATGTCGCTTAGCACAAATACAGTGAAATGGCAAAATAAATTAAAATTAATAGAAGTTGCTTCTATGACAAATACAGCATAAATTAAAGCTGTGAATCAAGTGTGTGTGTGTAGCACACCTGGTAAACATGATGAATTACACAGCACATAGTATATTTAGATCAAGGTTCAACTCACGCATTTATCTTTTAGTGATAAAAACTAAGAAACACTTTTTTTCCAATAATAATACATGGTGAGTTTTGGTAATCTTGTTTGCGTATTGCTAATCTCTGCAGAAACATTGTGTAATGGCCCACTCAACAAGCAGACATTGTCAAATTAATAAAAGACATATTGTTAAATCCTTTGCCTTCCATCATGGAAATCTGCTAAGTGGTGTTGTGCGGCAGTCAGCAAGCTTTCACAACACCTGCAGGTGCAGAACACCTGCAGACAGCAAGCAGACATTAAAAATTCAAACAGAATACATCGTAACATGTGTGATCTTCCATCACACAAGCAGGTTAAGGGGCAGTGTGAGGTGGGCAACACACATACACAGTAATGAATGTGAAAATGTACAGCTGAATTCTAGGTCTTCCTGTAGATGCAGGAGTAAGCTAAGGGTTACAGTACAGGTAAGCCAGGGTTCTAATCCAGCAAACCTTAAAGTTTTATTAATGCTGTTCCACTTTACTTTATTGAAAAATTCACAGTAGAAAAATAATTGCATATACAAATAACTGTCTATAGCAGGTGTATTGAGCATACACAGGATATCAAATGTATTAAATGTCTAACTGTGGGTTTCAGTACAATTATGGTTCTACAACTAAACATTTATTTTCTGAACTTTCATGTCAGACACATACATGGTTAACCACTTAACTCGTTAATGTGCATATATAACTAATGAACATGTCTGACAAACAAGTTTTCAGTTGCATTGAGCACTCTGCCCAGCCTTCCCTGTGGCAATGGTATAAGTTAATGCCCACAATGCAGCTCAGCCAGCATTCTAATCTAGCACACTCCAAGTTTTATTAATGATTGTACATTCAATTTCAAAAACTAAAAAAACAGTGTAAAGATAATTATAAATAACAATAACTATGTATAGCACTGGAGATCATATGTATTATATTTGTGGCTGATGGTATACTGACTATGTTTCTGTACTTAAAAGTGTCTTTTCTGCCCTGCCCTAGGATGGATTTCGTACTTCAATGATAGTCAAGTATACATGAATATATAAATCATGACCTTATCACATAGATGGTTAACCACTCACTCTTTCATGTATCCATATAATTAATGAGCATGTCTGAGAAGCACATCTTCTGTGGCAAGGATGAAAAACACATGTTGAAGGATATATCTTGTCTATTTTACATAGGGTTGAATCCCACATTGTACTAATTACTTTTACCAGTGTATAAAGCTACACAAAAAATGTGTCAGGTCATAACATTTATACACCCAATACATGTGTGCAAAGTTAAGTAAACTAACCAGCAGCAATCAACCCATAAACTAATACCGACTGCCACATTACCCTTCCTATTTAATAAATTGCCTTCCTCTCTATTTGGAATTGTTGCTGTCCACTTAACATTGTGCAAATGCAGTAGGCATGGTTGTTCAGGTTTGTGCACTAGCCTTAAACATGATAACATAAATTGGTAGGAAAACACTTTATCTGTTGCTGTTTGACCTGTATGGACATGGCAAGTGCATGAAAGGAAGATGCCCAGTTTAGGGCTTAAAGACGGGGTGTAGAGGAGTCCAGAGTATTCACTGGACTCCTTGGAAAGAGCCACAGTGACAGGCTATTGCAGGGGGACTATAACAGGTCTCAATGTAAATCAGAGGTTTGGAATAGTCTTGCCAAGGCTGTCTCCCCTCCAGCTGGCATTCCACACACTGCAGAGCAATGCAGGCACCACTTCAATGACCTGAAAAGATGCAAGCAGGCACATCTCAACCAGTGGCTGGATGAGTTTAGGACCACTGATATCCTATAGTTGTGTAAGTATACAGATAAAGATACTTTAAATTATATAGAAAGCTAGGTATAGCCAAGATTATTATGCATAATCCTCCTCTTTTTCTGTTCTTTTTATTTTACAGCTGCCCAGGAGATTGCAGTGAATAGAGTAGCCTGTGCTGAATATTTGGAAAGATTAAGAGAAGCAAGGGGTATGTATGCAGTACAAAATAATCATTACTTTATCAAAAATATTACTCTTCTATACATTAGTAGCAAATTAAACATGCATATCTTAACTGTAAAATCAAAGATGCATGTTCCCTTCTGTAGTTCAAGGCAATTGTGGTAATCAGTTGTAATAGTGTATTCAGATGTTGTGCATTCAAATCCCACAGGTAACAAATATATCATAAAATAATTTAAAAATATTACATAATAATTTCAACTAAATTGGCATAAATGCTATGCTATTAACTTAATCTTTATTACTTGAAAAAACATATTCGGAAAAGCATGAGTCTGTACCCTACTGTCAGCAATTCAGTCCCATGGAGAACAAATATTTTGACAGTCATTCATACCTACACATCCACTTCATACAGGCCTCCCAAAATCTTCTCAGAAATATCCAGTGATGCTGTCATCCACTATAAACTGGCCAGCAGCATTGTAATAGTCAGACTTGTGCTGGTGTGCTTACGTTAAATACTGTGTTTTATAGATAGTTAGGCAGGGGGTCTGGTCTCACTGCAGATAACTTGTGTATGTGTGGGTGTGTCTGTTTGTATTCAGTTAATTAACATTGGCGAGACTATTTTAGAGCAGCATGTGAGGCAATCCTGCTACTATTTTCTTCTCACAAACATACACTTGGTGATGTCATCAGCTAAAAAATGTTGTCTGACACTATAAAAGCCAGAGTTGTGCTGTGACACTTGGGTTTAGTACTGTGTTCCATAGGTAGCTAGGTATGGATTCTACTCTCACTGCAGTCAACTGGTGTGTGTGTGTGTGTGTGTGTGTGTGTGTGTGTGTGTGTGTGTGTGTGTGTGTGTGTGCGTGTGTGTGTGTGTGTGTGTGTGTGTGTGTGTGTGTTCATTCAAAAATCAGCATGTTGTCAATTTTAGAATGGCATGTGAGTCCACAACTATGTCAGACACTCCTCCAAACATCTTCTTTTAACATAAACTGATAAAGTTGTCTGTAGAAAGTGCCCTCTGACATTATTCAAGTTAAACTTGTGTTGTGGCAGTAAGGTTAAGTACTGTGTTCTCCAGCTTCTGTAATTAGATTGTTAAGGGTCCTAATCTGCCAAAGGGCAACTTGACTGTATATCCATTCAAATACTTTTTCTGAGATATATGTGGTGGTGGTACTGTTACATTGTATGGAATTCAGCTTCTATACCTACACTGGTGTAATGTTCAAATTAGACCCAATCTACTGCTATGTATGTAGTCAGTGGTAAATTACAGTCATTGTATGATCTACTGAATCACTTTTCATTTCAATATAACTTAGGAGATTGTTTAATGTAGCCCCATGCATCCAACATCCCCTTTTTCCCTCTGGCCAAATGACATCTTTCCTGCAGAGGAGTGGAGAATGTCATCATGTGAAAGATGCATGCACACATCATGAAGCAGAGTCCTTCCATGAGCCTCTGTAAGCCATCTCCAGACCACTGGATGTGTGATCGCTAATTCTGCCACGGGGTGGTGCACATGTCACATATGTAGAGAGGCACTATGTAATGCAATTAAAGGAATATACACATACACACAAAGCCTTACTATCTTCCATCATATAGCTATAGTGAGTTTGTTTTAAATGTTATAAACATGAACTTCAACAGAAGGGAATAATCAGTCCCAAACAAAACAACCAAAACCATGAATGGAGTGAAACAACAGGCAATTCTAAGTAATTAATACTTTAATAACACATATAAACTGCTGTTTTGCTTTAGTTGCTATAATAATGTCTAGGATTTTATGTGATGTTGGCCATTAGCTTATTAATGACCTATGACCCTATGAACATTTCACATGTCAATGTTGCCATCATTGACATGTGTTATGTTGAGGTGTGTATGTACCGTAGGCCTACAAGTGTGCATTACAATCTGTGATGTGAGGTAATGTATTCTTGGCTGCTGCTGCCATTACCTTACATGTTCCTTCTATAACAGCTGTAGTAATGTGCCTTCTGAGAACTGTTGACATAGATGACACTATGTATATTGCTGGCTGATTAAGGCATGTTTTTTTAATGAATCAGATAAATATTCTATGCAGTTCTCATTCAGCCATCACATTAACACTTTCAGTATAGCACAGGTGTGCATGTGTACCATCATTAAATGCTCTGTGACATACATCAATATAACACCATACTGATTACATAGGCACATATTTGCACAATTGTGTTGCTATTCCCAAGGATTAAAACTCAGAAAAAATAGTGAAAAACATGCTTCAAAACTCAAAGAAATGGATCCAAAGGAAACAGGTGAAAACTTTAGTGCTTTCATTCTAATTTAGTACATTCAGAACTTCATCAGGAAAACAAAGATAAGTGTAAAAGCAGTGAAGACATTTAAAACATCCACCCCAAGTTAGATGATCTTACTGACCAATTGCAGACCACAATGCTTCACAAGTTCTTAAAGTGATATCAACTAAAACAACTTAAAACTACAGAGTGACTTAAAACCTAACCTAGCAGACACAGTCAGGCCCCTACATAAACACAAACTCCACACAACCCATGTTTTTGCAGAAGGGTGTACAGCAACAGTCATCTGTCTGGACCATCACCTTATGCAGGGACTTTTAGATCATACTCCTGACTTTCCTCATCTGTGAGGCAGACCAATGAGTCATCATGGACCTTATCAAAATGGACACATGCAATCTCCTGACTGTGTATTAAACCCATATTTGATTTGTTTTGGCTACATCATATCTGTTAAATCTGACATCTTGAAGAAGGTCACCAATCTCATGTGTGACAAAAAGACTATCATCTCATGTAACTTGTCTGGCCAAAGCATTTGACACAAATCCACACTCAGGTATTACAGAGAAACTGCCTCATGTGGTCATAAACACCAATGTCACCAAGTGGGTATACAAATGGCTTACATAAAGGACACACAATGTCAACGTGTGTGAAATCACCTCTAGCCAGAATCCAGTGACCAGGCCCATACCTCAGGATTCTGTACTAGGCCATTTTTTGTGAGTGTTTAAGTCTTAGAAGTCAAGACAATCTTACTCATCCTTTGTCTACTCAGCTTTGTGGACAACTGCAAATTGTTGACAATCATTGAATCCAAGAATAGTACTGAAATAATGCAGAAAGTATTAACATACACAAGGATTGTTGCCAGGGCCATGGAGACAGAGTCAATGAACATAGTTCCTTTATAAAAGTAAATGCACAAGCTAATTGCAATACAGATAGCACACCCCTAAGAACAGACCAAAAGGTAAGTGACCTGGATACTCAGGTAGATAGTAAGTAGAGCTTCCACCAGCATGTGCCCACAGTGGTATCAAATCTTTTGTATGTAGCACAACCACAGACTATGTGCAGCCCATCCACATCAAAGGACATTATAGTCCCATTGTTTTCAGCCTTCATTACACCAATAATTGAGTACAATGCAGCCTTCTGCATGTACCTTACCACACATCTTCCAGGGATGACTTACACAAGTGTATAACTTTTGCCACAGTGAGCTTCCACACATCTTTTTGTTCATACATAAATATTCTTTGTGATGTATAACCATTGGGAGTTGACAGTGCAGGACTCACTTCAAGGTATTATACAAGAAGCATGTGTGATACGTGTTTCCTGTGTTTCACCCAGTAAATACGTATCTCATTGACGATATTGATGGCATGGGTTACATTCTTGCAAATGTGGATGGTGGCATACATATGTCATGCACACCTCTCCACTAGCCAGGATTGTTTGTAATGTAAAATACAGGTGTAACAATGTCCTCCAAAAAGTGGTAAGTTTTGTGTACTTGATTACCTTTATAGATCACCGAATAATCAATACAGATGTAAATGTGTATTCAAGCAGAACATGTATAACAAGTCACAAAACATATTTTATGTCAATGGCACAGATTAATGGTGGTATGTTTATGATGTTGTCCATGAGCGTGCATTCTTCTGTCTACTGTTGGCCATGAACCTGTTGCTATGGATCCTGATTGGATGAAACCTATGCTGAGATGACATTCATATTCCAGCAACTAATTTTGCATATTTTCACAATATGCACATAAAGCCTGTTTTATATACTGCCCTTGATAAATATCTTCTCCAATGGTCATGTCAGGGTACTTATATGACAAGCAATCATCTTCACTGATATGTGACCTTTCATGGGAGTCACATAGTAATAATAACTGTGTAATGATATGACTATACCCACACCGGAGGTGTAAAGAGCAGGACATACTATATTATGCACATATGTGGTTGATGCTCGTGCTACAACTGTCTTGTCTTTGTGTTGTATGTACACTGACATGCCCTTATCTGGTGTACATTACCATGTTTCACTTGTCCTCTTTCCCTTTCATCATTCCTACCATTCACATGTGCGGTCCTTTTCAATGCATACACCGCATAATAGTGTATTTATAATGCAGTCTATATGCCATTGATGATCACCACCAAACCTTTGTTTTTGTATGCATAAAACATGTTTGTACTGTACTATGCACTGACTACACTTTCATATAATGTGTTCAAACTGTATTAATTGCCTTAAATTAAACCCTGATAGTCATTGTGGCTGTCCATACAATCCTGCAGAACTAGTTTGCCCGTAGATAAACATACCTGCATATCTGAAGGTGTTTGTGCTGCTTTACACAGTTTCCTGGCTGGCAACATTGTTGCCGGCCATGAAGCCATGCTTGTATGCATGTAAGTGTGATATGTGGCATGCATATGCAATTAGCACTGCTGCTCATCTCACAAACACATAAACTCCATGTAGGCTTCATGTTACGCCTACACAGTGTTTATTGACTAGTCAGGACAATTTATAATATACAATCATACAGATAGAAAGGATGGGGAGAAATTAGAGCAGTATGCAATCTATGACTTTATGATATAGGCATCAATGAGCCTGATATCATAGATAAACAACATACATACATAGCAACTGTAAATAAACTATTGAAACAGCATTTGTAGAACTATACAGCTGAAGGTTATATTTTGTTGCATTTTATCCCTGTTTTGGCATCTCAGAACTCTACACACTGTACTGTTCATGCATAGAGCTCTGATTTCTGATAAAAAAAAACAGAAATACAGAAATTGACTTACTTTGCTGGTCTGTTTTCTAAAGAAGCCCCATATAAGACCTACTACAAATAGATATCAGGGTAAATATATATTATTACAGTTCTTTCTACAGACAATGCCAGCTGGGTTGTTGGATGAAGCAGTAGTGGGCTATTTCCTAAATGACTCAATCTGTTTCATGTAGTGAGTGCAAGAGGCAGCCTGAATGAAAGAGGAAGAAGTGGATGGAGGAATATCCACAGTCAGAAAAGCATGTTGTAATTGTTTTTGTCAATTATTAAACAATATCTACTGTCTTTCCCTTTGTTCTGTTTGTGGATGATGCTGCCAGGCAGTTTGCAGAACAGTATGACGTCATGTTTTTTTCACTCATTTATCTAATACTGTGTGTGTGTGCGCACGTGTGTGTGCGTGTGTGTGTGTGTGTGTGTGTGTGTGTGTGTGTGTGTGTGTGTGTGTGTGTGTGTGTGTGTGTGTGTGTGTGTGTGTGTGTGTGTGTGTGTGTGTGTGTGTGTGTGTAGAAGGGGGTTGTAGTGAGTTGCACTTATGGTCTGGTAGCAATGACTGAATTACATTTGTGTGGCCATTATTTTTGCATTTAGTCATTCATTTCATTGCAGCCATCTGTGGTGTACAAACCTCACTGATATATGATATTTAACTGGTGGGTATATGTGTTTATGATTATGTATGCTGCCTATCTGTCTGCTTGTGGTTGAAATGAGTTCACTGCCTGCTTGACAGCAGCAAGCTGAAAAACTCTCCTGTGACCTTTTTTATATATGTATTCATTCATTTGATATCAATCTATAATCTGAGGTGTACATGGTTAAGTAAATGGCTGTGATTGGTGAGCACATTATGAGTGTGTGTGTGTATGTGTGTGTGTGTGTGTGTGTGTGTGTGTGTGTGTGTGTGTGTGTGTGTGTGTTTGGGTGCACATGCCAGTGTGTGAATTAATATTTCTGTGAATAAAGATGGTTGCCAATTATTATTTTTATTTTTCACAATCTGATCTGTGATGTACATAGTTAACAAAGTAGCTATATTTGCTGGATGTAAAGGCACTTTGTGGACAATAATGTGACTTACTGTCCCTGTTGTAATTTGTTGGAGTTGAGCAGTCATAAGTTAGGGTTTCTAGGACAAATGCACTTTGTGTAAATGTAGTTGGAATATGTTACTGTGGCTGCTGTCCATGTGAAAAAAAAGTAAGAAAATATTACTGTAGCAATTATTTTTATCAGAGTCAAATGTCTGAGGTATAGACATTCAACAAAGTGGTGGTAATTGCTGGGAAGAAGGGTACTATGTAGATGAAAGTTACTGACAGTGCTTTCATCCGCTCATATTAAACAGCCATTAGTCTGCATTTGCTGAACTACTGTGCATTTGTATAAAGTAAGTTTCAATACTTTACTCTGGCTATTGCTTGTATGAAACAAAATTAAAATGCATTACTGTATCCATTGTTTTTATCACAATCAACAATCTGAAGTATACACTGTCAATGGTTATAAATGCTGGATGTAGGGACTCACTGTGCATTAAAGTGAATCACATTTCTGCCATTTGCTCAAATTAAGCAATAATTATTTTGGCTTAGCAGGACTGTAAAAAGGAATTTGGAATTCTTTACACTATCTCCTGCTCACATAAAACAAGATAAATACATTACAGTGGCCATTATCTTTATTAAAACAAGATAAAATACATTACAGTGGCCAATACTTTTATTACAACCAGTCACCTGAGGTCTAAACATTCAGCAATATTTGCTGGGTAAGGGGCTAGGAAAAAAGAAATGGAGAAAACCAAAACAAAAAAGTAACCTAGTTATAAGAAGATGGACAATGGAAGAAGAAGAAGAATGGAATTCTTTACTGTATCTCCTGCTTACATAAATTAAGCTAAATACATTACAGTGACAATCCCGGTTTTTATGTAGGAAAAACTGAGAGGAAACTCAGGAATTGAATCTATGAGCATATGAGGGACATTAGGTTCAAAAATAAAGTGAATGCCTTAGCCAGGCATTGTATTGAATATGTGGGGCATTCATTTAAGTCTGTTGTTATTGACGTGCTGGAAACGGATCCCAGGGGGGTCCATGGCCTCTGCAGTTAGAGAGGTTGGAGGCATTCTGGCAACTTAGAATGAATGCAACTGTTTGGCCAGGGCTAAATGACATGTTTTCTCTGGCTTGCTTTTTGAAATTAAAGGCACTTGAAAGGCGATGGCTCTCTCAAATGAGTTTTTGGTATAAAGGTCTTTTTATATTTTTATATGAATTTATATATGATTTTTATTATACAATATTTTAGGAATATATATATATATATATATATACATAATTTTGAAAGGTTTGCTCTTCATTTAGCATTGTCTTTTTATGTGTATAACATTTATGAGTGTGTTAGACCAGTTTTTTACACTAATACTATTTATTTTTTGACACTATTAAGTTTTGGGTAATACATTTATATGTTTATTTGTTTATATATACATTTTTTAGAAAACGTTCTTAAAAATGTTTTTAGGGTATTGGGAATGGATAACTAACTGTGTGATGATTTGTTAATGGGTTAATTGGGTGAGGGTTATATATGAAGTGTTTCCTGTTTTGTGCTTTTATCTTGATAAAGTCTCTGAATTGACAGAGACAAAAGCACTTGTATCCAGTTACTTATTTTACTAAAAGTTTGTACTTTGGCACTAAGGACTATTTTCATTTTTCTACCTTCCAGTGACAGTAGATTTATTTGTATTTCTGCTGACTTCTGGATTCGGGGCCTCTTCCGTGGATTTGGTTGCTTCACTTGTTTGCGTTGAGGTCTAGAAATAGGGCTGAAGATATCCTGTTGGTGTTCCTATTTTGGATATGGTATTTGTAAAAGAAAGGAGGGCGGATAATATAACTGGCAGAGGCATGGGATACTCTCACTTGTGGTATATAATATAACTGACAGAGGCACGGGATACTCTCACTTGTGGTATATAATATAACTGACAGAGGCATGGGATCCTCTCACTTGTGGTATATAATATAACTGACAGAGGCATGGGATTCTCTCACTTGTGTTATATAATATAACTGACAGAGGCATGGGATCCTCTCACTTGTGGTATATAACATAACTGACAGAGGCATGGGATACTCTCACTTGTGGTATATAATATAACTGACAGAGGCATGGGATACTCTCACTTGTGGTATATAATATAACTGGCAGAGGCATGGGATACTCTCACTTGTGGTATATAATATAACTGGCAGAGGCACGGGATACTCTCACTTGTGGTATATAATATAACTGACAGAGGTATGGGATACTCTCACTTGTGGTATATAATAGAACTGACAGAGGCATGGGATACTCTCACTTGCGGTATATAATATAACTGACAGAGGCATTGGATACTCTCACTTGTGGTATATAATACAACTGATAGAGGCATGGGATCCTCTCACTTGTGGTATATAATATAACTGACAGAGGCATGGGATCCTCTCACTTGTGGTATATAATATAACTGACAGAGGCACGGGATACTCTCACTTGTGGTATATAATATAACTGACAGAGGCATGGGATCCTCTCACTTGTGGTATATAATATAACTGACAGAGGCATGGGATCCTCTCACTTGTGGTATATAATATAACTGACAGAGGCATGGGATCCTCTCACTTGTGGTATATAATATAACTGACAGAGGCATGGGATACTCTCACTTGTGGTATATAATATAACTGACAGAGGCATGGGATCCTCTCACTTGTGGTATATAATATAACTGACAGAGGCATGGGATCCTCTCACTTGTGGTATATAATATAACTGACAGAGGCATGGGATACTCTCACTTGTGGTATATAACATAACTGACAGAGGCATGGGATACTGTCACTTGTGGTATATAATATAACTGACAGAGGCACAGGATACTCTCACTTGTGGTATATAATATAACTGGAAGAGGCATGGGATACTCTCACTTATGGTATATAATATAACTGACAGAGGCATGGGATCCTCTCACTTGTGGTATATAATATAACTGACAGAGGCACAGGATACTCTCACTTGTGGTATATAATATAACTGACAGAGGCACGGGATACTCTCACTTGTGGTATATAATATAACTGACAGAGGCACGGGATACTCTCACTTGTGGTATATAACTGACAGAGGCACAGGATACTCTCACTTGTGGTATATCATATAACTGACAGAGGCATGGGATCCTCTCACTTGTGGTATATAATATAACTGACAGAGGCATGGGATCCTCTCACTTGTGGTATATAATATAACTGACAGAGGCATGGGATCCTCTCACTTGTGGTATATAATATAACTGACAGAGGCACGGGATCCTCTCACTTGTGGTATATAATATAACTGGCAGAGGCACGGGATACTCTCACTTGTGGTATATAATATAACTGACAGAGGCACAGGATACTCTCACTTGTGGTATATAATATAAGTGACAGAGGCATGGGATTCTCTCACTTGTGGTATATAATATAACTGACAGAGGCATGGGATACACTCACTTGTGGTATATAATATAACTGACAGAGGCATGGGATACTCTCACTTGTGGTATATAATATAACTGACAGAGGCATGGGATCCTCTCACTTGTGGTATATAATATAACTGACAGAGGCATGGGATCCTCTCACTTGTGGTATATAATATAACTGACAGAGGCACGGGATCCTCTCACTTGTGGTATATAATATAACTGGCAGAGGCACGGGATACTCTCACTTGTGGTATATAATATAACTGACAGAGGCACAGGATACTCTCACTTGTGGTATATAATATAAGTGACAGAGGCATGGGATTCTCTCACTTGTGGTATATAATATAACTGACAGAGGCATGGGATACACTCACTTGTGGTATATAATATAACTGACAGAGGCATGGGATACTCTCACTTGTGGTATATAATATAACTGACAGAGGCATGGGATACTCTCACTTGTGGTATATAATATAACTGACAGAGGCATGTGATACTCTCACTTGTGGTATATAATATAACTGACAGAGGCATGGGATCCTCTCACTTGTGGTATATAATATAACTGGCAGAGGCATGGGATCCTCTCACTTGTGGTATATAATATAACTGACAGAGGCATGGGATCCTCTCACTTGTGGTATATAATATAACTGACAGAGGTATGGGATACTCTCACTTGTGGTATATAATATAACTGGCAGAGGCATGGGATCCTCTCACTTGTGGTATATAATATAACTGACAGAGGCATGGGATACTCTCACTTGTGGTATATAATATAACTGACAGAGGCATGGGATACTTTCACTTGTGGTATATAATATAACTGACAGAGGCACGGGATCCTCTCACTTGTGGTATATGATATAACTGACAGAGGCATGGGATACTTTCACTTGTGGTATATAATATAACTGACAGAGGCACGGGATCCTCTCACTTGTGGTATATAATATAACTAACAGAGGCATGGGATCCTCTCACTTGTGGTATATAATATAACTGACAGAGGCATGGGATCCTCTCACTTGTGGTATATAATATAACTGACAGAGGCATGGGATCCTCTCACTTGTGGTATATAATATAAATGACAGAGGCATGGGATCCTCTCACTTGTGGTATATAATATAACTGACAGAGGCACGGGATCCTCTCACTTGTGGTATATAATATAACTAACAGAGGCATGGGATCCTCTCACTTGTGGTATATAATATAACTGGCAGAGGCATGGGATCCTCTCACTTGTGGTATATAATATAACTGACAGAGGCATGGGATACACTCACTTGTGGTATATAATATAACTGATGGAGGCATGGGATACTCTTGTTTTATATATGTCCTAATCATCCTCCTCCATCCTGCTCAATCAATATTTCACTAAATTTGGAGTTTCCCTTTTTAATACTCCCTTCAACTATGACTTATCAGATGCATGCAGTATAAGTCATTTTTTGGCTTCATATGATACTGCATTGAGTTGGAGCATATCACTAACTCAGACTTGGTTTCCATTCCAATACCATGTACCTGGAATGACTGTTAAACCTCTCTCTCTCTTTAGATATATACATATATATATATATATATATATATATATATATATATATATATATATATATATATAAAGTCCACAAAAAATCCCAGCACTCGATAAATAAATCCCAAGGTCAGCATTAAGTAAAAAGTAGTTTATTGGACAACCACAGCCCAACAACACAAACCGGTGGCCGGTTTCGCTCACAGCGTCCTCAGTGTGCAATGAAAAGATGGAAAGGCAAGTATAAATATACGCTCAATGCGTATAACTGACGTAACTCCTTAAAGACACAGTAGCACCAATAACAAACATGAAGCCCAAACCAATGTTAACTAAGGGCAAAGGTATTGACATTTATATATATTTTTTATAGGTCATTAAACATAATACTGTGTTAGATAATAAACACCTACCCACATATTATTTAATGTAGTGCATAATTAAATACCCTCATAACTAACCAATAGCATGCATAAATATGCATGCCTACACACTTACATACAAATGCACACACACCGGCGCACACATGCACTCGAGCCCACTCATATATACATGAAAGAACATACATATGCGTGCGCAAGCATACACACCCGCACACAACCATATGTGCACCTGCATGGAACTCATACTGGTATAAATATATCCATATACATGTATTAATGTTCTACCAATTACCCTACAATGATACCCACAACCAAACAGCAAGATTACAACAAAGTTCTATTAAACCCCAATGACCTTTGTACAATAAAACATGCACAAATATGCACCTATCTCTACAGAAGTGCATGTACTAAGAACCTCTAATATACCAAAAACTGCAATTATTACCAATGGTCATTCAACCCTGGTTTAAACATTGCTCCCAAGTTTATAATCCAACGACGCTCCTTATTAGTTAACATTTGATGTTTATGACTGTCCCCTAGGTTGGATACTGCAACTTTATCCAAACCTATGAATATAAAATGTGCTGTAGAATGAACTAATTTGTGTTTATAAAGGGCACTTCTAGTGCGTTGACATTTAATATCGCTAATATGTAAAGATATCCTTTGTTTCAACGCACAAGAAGTTTGCCCTACATAAAAGGCTCCGCACTGGCAGACAGCCATATATATTACCCAAGTACTATTGCATGTAATCAAGCATCGTATGTCAAATACCTTTTTTGTATTGACTGATGTGAAAGACTTTGTTTTGGCCATAACTTTGCATTGCTTACAACTACCACAAAATGTACTGCCCATAATACCCAGTGAATCAGTGCTAAGTAAACGATCTTTTTTGAAATTAGAAAAATGTTGCCCTAGACTCTTACCCCTTTTGTAACCAAAATGACACACTTTATCAATGTGTTTGGTAAAAAACACATCTGATTCCAAAATATGCCAGTGCTTCATTAATACATTTTTAACAAAAGATGTATTGGTTCCATAGGTTGTAATAAACCTGATGTAAGAACTCTCATGACTGTGTACCCTGTCAATCAATAGGGAATTCCTATCTATAGAACTGGCATGTCCATGAGCCCTTTGTATTATATGCCTATGGTAACCCCTATGCAAAAATCTTGATTCTAAGTCTTGGGCTTTGTTGTGATAACGTTCATCAGAAGAGCAAATCTTTCTGACTCGTTGAAACTGTGACCCAGGTATGTTAAAGATAGTGTGGGGGGGATGACAGCTATTGGCATGTAACACAGCATTTTTGGAGAAGGGCTTTCTATATAAATCTGTATAGAGAGAGCCATCATCCTCCTTGCCCACTAAGACATCCAGGAATTCTACTTCATGTAAATTAATATTACCTGTAAACTTCAGGTCATGAACATTAGAATTCAAATATTCTATGAATGTCTGCCAAAGGTCCCTGGACCCCCCCCACACTATCCAACAATCGTCAAGGTACCGTCTCCACATAATTAAATATGGCTTGAACAATGAGGGTATAGAATAGATATATTGTATTTCAAAATACCCCATGAAGAGGTCAGCGTAAGTAGGGGCAAAAGTAGCCCCCATCGCTGTACCCTTCACCTGCAAATACCACTGTTGGTTAAACGTAAAAGCATTATGTTCAAGCATTAACTCAAGTATATTAATCAGAAATTCCTGCTCTTCACTTGGATAAATACCTGAATAGTTCATCCAATATTTTATTGCCTGAATACCCCCTTTGTGTGGTATGGACGTATAGAGAGATTGTACATCTAATGTTCCAAGGAAATGATCTCTATCTACTTGGATATCATCTATTAATGCCAGAAATTGTTGAGTGTCTCTAATTCGAGCTCTTACATAGGACAACAATTTCTTCAATTTAAATTCCAAATATTCAGAGAGAGGTTCGGTTAATGATCCTCTCCCTGCCACTATCGGACGTCCTGGAGGATTCAAAAGATCTTTATGCACCTTGGGCAGTATATAAAAATATTGTAGAACAGGAGAATCCACTTGTAGTTGTTTTAGCAACTGTGGTGTAATAAGCTGACGTTCACAACTTTGTTTCAAAAAATCATCAATAACCTGTTTATGCTGTACAATAGGGTCAGAATCAAGAGTTATGTAATATTCAGCATTGGATAACTGTTTGTAAGCTTCTGCTAAATAATGTTTTCTATCCCATATGACAACTGCCCCACCCTTATCAGCCCCAACTATAACTATAGGTTCATAGGTTCATAGGTTCATACTAGGCTATCTGCCCGAGGGCATTTACAAGCCTAGCCCATCGTTTTGTGGCTTAGGCCACCCCTTTAGTATGGGGAACTATACCCATTATTTTTCTGTGCCTCTGTCGAGCAGTGACACTGAGGTAATCCCTGGGGTATATCTGCGATCTCCCATCCATTGGTCAAGATTTCTCTTGAACAAGGCCAGCAAGGTGCTCTGCCTCACATGTACCGGGATTTTGTTCCACAGCATAGGGAGTCTTTGGGTGATGAATCTATCCCTCCAGCACGCCCTATTAATAGCCGTGTCAAGGTTTAAGACTCCCGCCCTTGTGGCTCTGATGGATCTAGATTTTTGAGGTGAAGCATATTCATCAAATCTGGGTTTGACATGGCCTTGTATGTTAGGCAAAGGTCACCTCTGAGCAGCGGTGGCGACTGAATAGAGCTGGAGTTCTTTCAGTCGGGCAGCATAGGACAGATTTTTGAGACCCTTTATCCTTTTGGTGAGGAACTTTTGTGGCCTCTCCAGCTGCTGCAAGTGTCGGGTCAGATACATTCCGAATGGGGCATTGTACTCAATCATTGGTCTGATGAGTGATGAGTAAAGGGAGACTATGACCTCCCTTGATCTAGATGAGAATCCCTTCATGATAAGGTGGGCAATGTAGAAGGTCTTCCTAACTACTTTAGCTACATGGGTGTCGAATGACAGACTACTATCAACCTGGGTCCCCAGGTCCCTGATAACTTCTTCTGTGCTCAGTGGATTGCCACCTATTTGGTAGCTAGGGGTAACCTTGTTTTTCCCGAAGGGTATGACTATGCATTTTTGGCATTTAACTTTAGGCGTGGCTCTGGCACCAGTTATCCATTTCTGTGAGACCCTTCTGAAGGATATCTGTGTCAGATGTGTTTTCTACTATGGCCCAGTTTGCAGTCATCTGCAAACTTTGTCAGCCATAACCCTCCTGTGTTTGCTTGTACTTCGGAAAAGTAGATGCCAAACAAGAGTGGGCCCAGGACTGAGCCCTGTGGGACACCACTTGTGACAGGCTTTGAGTCTGACATGGCGCCAGCAGCTCTGACCCTGTGGGTTCTGTCACTCAGCCAGTTTGCGACCCATCTTGTGATGTATGGGTTGACATTTAAGCTGATGAGTTTTCAATGATACCCGAATGGGGTATTGTATCGAAGGCCTTAGCCAGATCGAGGTAGGCTGTATGGACTGCCTTTCCCTCATCAATGGCTTTGGTGACTGTTTGAAAAAGTCAACCAAGTTTAAAAGGCATGATCTGCCTTTGACAAAGCCAAACTGGGTTGGATCCAAAGTCTGCAAATTCCCTATGTCTTTATTTATGAGGTCCATTATGATCCTCTCCATGGCTTTGCAGATAAGGCTTGTCAAGCTAATGGGCGGTAATTTCCAGGGTCGGTGGAGGCACCGCCTTTGTGAAGTGGTACCACAGTTGCAGTGCGCCACCCCTGGGCACGTATCCAGAGGTAAGACTTTGATTAAACAGCTGTCCTAGCTGTGGGTTTAATTCCTCATTGAGTTCATGGAGCACACAGCCGGGGACACCATCAGGTCCCATGGATGCTGTGTTTTTGCTTTGGAGAGAGCAGTTCTCACTTGGGCTGGAGATGTTTGGGGGCTGCAATCATTTGGTATAGATATCTCTCCTTTGGGGAGGGGAAGTTTGCACTGAACCTGTCAGCCAGTATGTTGGCAATGTCTGTAGGATCAGTAATCTTCACATCATTTTGAACTAGCTCTGAGCATATCTGGGAGTTTCCTCCCAGGTTTCTAACATAGCTAAAGAAGGCCTTATGATTGTCTTTTGAGTCTTTAGCTATTTTTCTCTCGAAATTTGCTTTGGATGATTTTATGAGAGCTCTTAGTTTTTACTTATAGTGATCAAGGGTGTCTTACCTTTTAAGGATTTTGCTCTATCTTGTAGTAGCTTCCTCCTTTTGTTGTAGAGTTTGTTTATGGCTGGGGTCCACCAGACTGGATGCTTGCCTTTGGTACAAAGAGTCTTTGTTTTGCTTGGGATTGCCTTATCCATGCAGTCCTGCAGGTGCTGGTAGAAGGCATTTGTAAGTGATTCAGCGGCTTGAGTACTGTTTTCCGCCGGCTCGGGGCCTTAAAGGAGACCACACTAGTCTTTAGAAGTGTGAAGTCGGCTTTTGAGAAGTTCTTTACTGTGGTCTTTTTATTTCAGGTGGGGTGGGATGAGGACCTCCAGCGAGATTAGTTTGTGGTCTGATCTCACCAGTGAGGGGTACACCTCCGGTGTTGAACATTGTGCTCCCATGTTCGTGATGATGAGATCAAGTATGTTATCTCCTCTTGTGGGATGGTGACTAGTTGTTCCATGGCATTTGAGTTTATGAATTCCAGGAACTTTTGGGCTAGGGTGTTTGGGCTTGAGTAGTGTTCCCAGTCTATATTAGGGTAATTGAAGTCACCTAGTATGATGGTGTTTGGTGATACATTTATCCCCTCTAGTGTTTTCAGGAAGGCCATGTGAGGTTCCTGAGTTTGTGAGGGTGGCCTGTAACATGCTACAATTTGCAGAGCAGTCTTGCCTATGGTTAATTGCACCTGGATGGTCTCCGATGCATCGTGCGTTGCCACCAGTCTTGAGGTGTGGGTGTCCTTGATGAATATGGATACCCCCTCCTTTCTTGGTATTGTCCAGATTTTGGGGCGGAGCATGATATGAGGTAAAACCTGATAGCTGGGGTGCTCTCAGGAGCCTTGAACCAGGTTTCTGTCACAGCACAGACATCGATGTTCTCCATACTGAGAAGGGCCTCGAGTCGTGCATTTTGAGATTTAGACTTCTGGCATTGAGCAGCATTACCCTTAGTTTTTTCCTTTTTGTGTTCTAGGGTGGTAGGTTTAGAATTTGAGCCTTGCCTAAAAAGGCACTATGGGGTGGCAAGAGCCTTTGCCAATATCCGAATCCCAGGGTGACAGGTGCAAGCCGTCCCTGCGAAGCAGCGTGGCTTGTCCAGCATGTCATCCCAGGCAGACAGACACTGGATCCCCTTTGAATGACACCAGTGTTTAAGCCAATTGTTAAAGCTGATCATCTTATCTCTGTATTGTGGCATCATTCTTGGTGAAGGTAGGATACTGCTCAAGGTCAGGGTCATACCTGTCTGGGCTACATAATCAGAGAGCTCCTCAATGTCTCTTTTCATGTAGTCCAAGGAGGTACGTCTCAGGTCGTTTACACCAGCGTGGACAATGACTGAATCATATTTGTACCTGCTGTTGAGAGACCTGAGTGCTTGCGTTATGTGGCGGATTCTAGCGCCCGACAGGCAGCTTACTGTGACCTTCTCCTTACTCAGTCTGGTGAGCGGACGTCAGTGTGTCTGACTATGGAGTCACCAATGACTAGTGTGTCTGGCATTGTGTTTGGCCTTAAGGGCTGTGACTGTTTGACACTCTGACTGTGAGGTCTATGTGTTGCAGGTGTTGTGTTCTGAAGTGGTGGTTGTTTGGGTGTCTGCTTTGGTGGCCTCTGCTGTTTTGGTAGATTTTGATCAGAGCCTCCGAGTATGTCTTTGTGTGTTTATGTGTATGATTTGAGGTTGTAATGGTAATATGTGAGACTGGGTCTATAGTGTGTGTGGTAACCTTCTCCTCCTGACTGGTCTTGCCAGTCCTATGTTGAGAGAGCTCAGCCTCCAGTTTGGCCGTAGTTGCATCTCTCGCATGTATTTGTGTTTTGTGGGAGGAGGAGAGGGTTGTCTGTGTACATGAGGCAATTGTAACATTGCCTCAATATTCCCAGGTTCACCAGCTGAGCAGGAGAGGACACTAGCAACTGATCCCTCGACATGCTAGAAGGAATAGACAAAAAACTTTAAAAAGATTCCGGGGACGTGGGTGACCGAGAAATGGGGGTTGCCTTTTGGGGTACTATCTATGACAAGAGTGCCGTATCAAGGTAATAAGTACTGTAGGAGCAAGTGCTACGTTTAACAGATAGAGAATAGTCTACTTGGAGTCAAGTAGAGATGATCTTTTAATTATAGGATACGCTGATTAGATCAGTAGTATAGTTCGAGGAAGGTAGTTTTAAGGGAAAATTTGAAGAGTGGACTTTAGGTAGCCGAATAGTTTAAACCTGCTTAACCGGCGCTGCCCTAGTGTGCAACAGTAGCAACTCCGCTAAATCGGCTAAATCGGCTAAATCGCTAAAGCGTGCTTTATAGCAGGGGCTGGAAAAGACAGGAAATGACCCAAATTGGCCAACAAACCACAAGTCACTGCCCTAAACCACTCCTCCGAGGACAAATGAAGGAGTTATGGAAATGACCCTAGTGGCCAATAAAACTACAGTTTCAAGTCAGTAACCACCTCCGGGGCAGGGAAGCTGCTCAATGTTAGTCACTCCCACTGATAAACACAGAGACCCTCCTTCAGCCCAAGCAAAATGGCCTCACAGAAACTTTCAAACAGTTCAGGAACAGCAAGCCTGTAACTGAACTTTTAACTCTCAGAAAAGTGGGAAAAAGCAAGATTTTTTTTTGTTTTTGTTTTTACAGAGATAGCAGAGGTTCACAAGTAATATCAAGTTATAACAGTGCAGTAAATGACCCCACACAAGAGTGCTAGGTCAAGGACAGAAAATATGCAAGTTTTAAGAAAAAACGATTTAAAATTAAGTGCAAACAGGAAATTCAGCAAACAGCTTTTGGTTGTGCTCTAAATACAGCTACTAATACAGAAATCAAGTTTAACAAGCCAGAAAATGCTCAAGCTAGGCAGCTATGCAGAAAAACTTAGCAAATAAACAGAGAAAAATACTTAAAATCTCAAAAGTGGCTCCCTTCTTCTCTCAGCGTTTTTCCTCTTGGAGGGTGCTTCACCAACAGCCAACAAGCCTGAAAAGACGCTCAAACCACGAGGCAACTAGGTTTTAAGAGAGGAAGATGAAGGAGTTATGGAAATGACCCCTAGTGGCCAATAAAACTACAGTTTCAAGTCAGTAACCACCTCTCCGGGGGGCAGGGAAGCTGCTCAATGTTAGTCACTCCCACTGATAAACACAGAGACCCTCCTTCAGCCCAAGCAAAATGGCCTCACAGAAACTTTCAAACAGTTCAGGAACAGCAAGCCTGTAACTGAACTTTTAACTCTCAGAAAAGTGGGAAAAAGCAAGATTTTTTTTTTGTTTTTGTTTTTACAGAGATAGCAGAGGTTCACAAGTAATATCAAGTTATAACAGTGCAGTAAATGACCCCACACAAGAGTGCTAGGTCAAGGACAGAAAATATGCAAGTTTTAAGAAAAAACGATTTAAAATTAAGTGCAAACAGGAAATTCAGCAAACAGCTTTTGGTTGTGCTCTAAATACAGCTACTAATACAGAAATCAAGTTTAACAAGCCAGAAAATGCTCAAGCTAGGCAGCTATGCAGAAAAACTTAGCAAATAAACAGAGAAAAATACTTAAAATCTCAAAAGTGGCTCCTTCTTCTCTCAGCGTTTTTCCTCTTGGAGGGTGCTTCACCAACAGCCAACAAGCCTGAAAAGACGCTCAAACCACGAGGCAACTAGGTTTTAAGAGAGGAAGATGAAGGAGTTATGGAAATGACCCCTAGTGGCCAATAAAACTACAGTTTCAAGTCAGTAACCACCTCTCCGGGGGCAGGGAAGCTGCTCAATGTTAGTCACTCCCACTGATAAACACAGAGACCCTCCTTCAGCCCAAGCAAAATGGCCTCACAGAAACTTTCAAACAGTTCAGGAACAGCAAGCCTGTAACTGAACTTTTAACTCTCAGAAAAGTGGGAAAAAGCAAGATTTTTTTTTGTTTTTGTTTTTACAGAGATAGCAGAGGTTCACAAGTAATATCAAGTTATAACAGTGCAGTAAATGACCCCACACAAGAGTGCTAGGTCAAGGACAGAAAATATGCAAGTTTTAAGAAAAAACGATTTAAAATTAAGTGCAAACAGGAAATTCAGCAAACAGCTTTTGGTTGTGCTCTAAATACAGCTACTAATACAGAAATCAAGTTTAACAAGCCAGAAAATGCTCAAGCTAGGCAGCTATGCAGAAAAACTTAGCAAATAAACAGAGAAAAAATACTTAAAATCTCAAAAGTGGCTCCTTCTTCTCTCAGCGTTTTTCCTCTTGGAGGGTGCTTCACCAACAGCCAACAAGCCTGAAAAGACGCTCAAACCACGAGGCAACTAGGTTTTAAGAGAGGAAGATGAAGGAGTTATGGAAATGACCCCTAGTGGCCAATAAAACTACAGTTTCAAGTCAGTAACCACCTCTCCGGGGCAGGAAGCTGCTCAATGTTAGTCACTCCCACTGATAAACACAGAGACCCTCCTTCAGCCCAAGCAAAATGGCCTCACAGAAACTTTCAAACAGTTCAGGAACAGCAAGCCTGTAACTGAACTTTTTAACTCTCAGAAAAGTGGGAAAAAAGCAAGATTTTTTTTTTGTTTTTGTTTTTTACAGAGATAGCAGAGGTTCACAAGTAATATCAAGTTATAACAGTGCAGTAAATGACCCCACACAAGACTGCTAGGTCAAGGACAGAAAATATGCAAGTTTTAAGAAAAACGATTTAAAATTAAGTGCAAACAGGAAATTCAGCAAACAGCTTTTGGTTGTGCTCTAAATACAGCTACTAATACAGAAATCAAGTTTAACAAGCCAGAAAATGCTCAAGCTAGGCAGCTATGCAGAAAAACTTAGCAAATAAACAGAGAAAAAATACTTAAAATCTCAAAAGTGGCTCCTTCTTCTCTCAGCGTTTTTCCTCTTGGAGGGTGCTTCACCAACAGCCAACAAGCCTGAAAAGACGCTCAAACCACGAGGCAACTAGGTTTTAAGAGAGGAAGATGAAGGAGTTATGGAAATGACCCCTAGTGGCCAATAAAACTACAGTTTCAAGTCAGTAACCACCTCTCCGGGGCAGGGAAGCTGCTCAATGTTAGTCACTCCCACTGATAAACACAGAGACCCTCCTTCAGCCCAAGCAAAATGGCCTCACAGAAACTTTCAAACAGTTCAGGAACAGCAAGCCTGTAACTGAACTTTTTAACTCTCAGAAAAGTGGGAAAAAGCAAGATTTTTTTTTTGTTTTTGTTTTTACAGAGATAGCAGAGGTTCACAAGTAATATCAAGTTATAACAGTGCAGTAAATGACCCCACACAAGAGTGCTAGGTCAAGGACAGAAAATATGCAAGTTTTAAGAAAAAACGATTTAAAATTAAGTGCAAACAGGAAATTCAGCAAACAGCTTTTGGTTGTGCTCTAAATACAGCTACTAATACAGAAATCAAGTTTAACAAGCCAGAAAATGCTCAAGCTAGGCAGCTATGCAGAAAAACTTAGCAAATAAACAGAGAAAAAATACTTAAAATCTCAAAAGTGGCTCCCTTCTTCTCTCAGCGTTTTTCCTCTTGGAGGTGCTTCACCAACAGCCAACAAGCCTGAAAAGACGCTCAAACCACGAGGCAACTAGGTTTTAAGAGAGGAAGATGAAGGAGTTATGGAAATGACCCCTAGTGGCCAATAAAACTACAGTTTCAAGTCAGTAACCACCTCTCCGGGGGCAGGGAAGCTGCTCAATGTTAGTCACTCCCACTGATAAACACAGAGACCCTCCTTCAGCCCAAGCAAAATGGCCTCACAGAAACTTTCAAACAGTTCAGGAACAGCAAGCCTGTAACTGAACTTTTTAACTCTCAGAAAAGTGGGAAAAAGCAAGATTTTTTTTTTTTTGTTTTTACAGAGATAGCAGAGGTTCACAAGTAATATCAAGTTATAACAGTGCAGTAAATGACCCCACACAAGAGTGCTAGGTCAAGGACAGAAAATATGCAAGTTTTAAGAAAAAACGATTTAAAATTAAGTGCAAACAGGAAATTCAGCAAACAGCTTTTGGTTGTGCTCTAAATACAGCTACTAATACAGAAATCAAGTTTAACAAGCCAGAAAATGCTCAAGCTAGGCAGCTATGCAGAAAAACTTAGCAAATAAACAGAGAAAAAATACTTAAAATCTCAAAAGTGGCTCCTTCTTCTCTCAGCGTTTTTCCTCTTGGAGGTGCTTCACCAACAGCCAACAAGCCTGAAAAGACGCTCAAACCACGAGGCAACTAGGTTTTAAGAGAGGAAGATGAAGGAGTTATGGAAATGACCCCTAGTGGCCAATAAAACTACAGTTTCAAGTCAGTAACCACCTCTCCGGGGCAGGGAAGCTGCTCAATGTTAGTCACTCCCACTGATAAACACAGAGACCCTCCTTCAGCCCAAGCAAAAATGGCCTCACAGAAACTTTCAAACAGTTCAGGAACAGCAAGCCTGTAACTGAACTTTTTAACTCTCAGAAAAGTGGGAAAAGCAAGATTTTTTTTTTTTTGTTTTTACAGAGATAGCAGAGGTTCACAAGTAATATCAAGTTATAACAGTGCAGTAAATGACCCCACACAAGAGTGCTAGGTCAAGGACAGAAAATATGCAAGTTTTAAGAAAAAACGATTTAAAATTAAGTGCAAACAGGAAATTAAGCAAACAGCTTTGGTTGTGCTCTAAATACAGCTACTAATACAGAAATCAAGTTTAACAAGCCAGAAAATGCTCAAGCTAGGCAGCTATGCAGAAAAACTTAGCAAATAAACAGAGAAAAATACTTAAAATATCAAAAGTGGCTCCTTCTTCTCTCAGCGTTTTTCCTCTTGGAGGGTGCTTCACCAACAGCCAACAAGCCTGAAAAGACGCTCAAACCACGAGGCAACTAGGTTTTAAGAGAGGAAGATGAAGGAGTTATGGAAATGACCCTAGTGGCCAATAAAACTACAGTTTCAAGTCAGTAACCACCTCTCCGGGGCAGGGAAGCTGCTCAATGTTAGTCACTCCCACTGATAAACACAGAGACCCTCCTTCAGCCCAAGCAAAATGGCCTCACAGAAACTTTCAAACAGTTCAGGAACAGCAAGCCTGTAACTGAACTTTTTTAACTCTCAGAAAAGTGGGAAAAAAGCAAGATTTTTTTTTTGTTTTTGTTTTTACAGAGATAGCAGAGGTTCACAAGTAATATCAAGTTATAACAGTGCAGTAAATGACCCCACACAAGAGTGCTAGGTCAAGGACAGAAAATATGCAAGTTTTAAGAAAAAAACGATTTAAAATTAAGTGCAAACAGGAAATTCAGCAAACAGCTTTTGGTTGTGCTCTAAATACAGCTACTAATACAGAAATCAAGTTTAACAAGCCAGAAAATGCTCAAGCTAGGCAGCTATGCAGAAAAACTTAGCAAATAAACAGAGAAAAAATACTTAAAATCTCAAAAGTGGCTCCCTTCTTCTCTCAGCGTTTTTTCCTCTTGGAGGGTGCTTCACCAACAGCCAACAAGCCTGAAAACTATGTTGTTGTTATTCTTAAGGTTATTCAGGGCAATATTTTCCTCTTTGGTCAAATTATACTGTTTTTTGGAAAAAATCTCAGACTGATATAAATGTAAGTCTTTGATTACCAATTGTTCAAATAGTTTGACCGTACTATGGTATGGTGGCATGAACTGTGATTTCTTAAATTTAAATCCAGTTCTATTCTCATCATGTGTCACATGTTCTGGATCTGAAAAAAAATACTTTAAATTAAGTTTTCTGCAGAAGCATTTTACATCATTAATAACATCATAATGTGAAACAAAAAATGAGGGAATGAATCCTAGGCCTTTATTAAGCACACTGATTTCACTGGAGGAAAGCTCAAGGTCAGTTAAATTAATGACCAAGTTATTAATATCATTATCTAACTGTCCAGTAGAAAGTCCATCTACACTTTGTGTTGTGGCATCTGCTCCTTGAAAGTCTTCCTTATGGCATCTTCTACCCCCTCGATGTTTCCGCCCTGCCCTTCTAAAGGGGCTTTAAATCTTTTGGACATTGGTGAAGGAACCTCTGGTATACTTTCAGGATCCGTATCAGTATTAGACACGCTAGAAGAAAAATCAGAGGCACTTGTTGTATCTTCATGTCGCCTTAGAATAGACTTCACCCTCTTTCTTTTAGGCCTAGGGGTTAGCTTATCATCATTAAAACGGACACCCTTTTTTGTTTTCTTCCAAGTGTACATAGTACTTTGCTTAAAGTCATTAACATCACGTTGGTACTTTTGCAATTTACGTTTAGAAAGTTCTTTGTCATATTTCTCTGAATCATTAATAAACTTAGTATAAAGACTCTCATATTCAGAGGCATTCACAAACTTTTGCGTATTTTCATAACATTCATCAAGTTTGGACAACAAATTAGGCAGCTGTAACTCATAATGTTCCACCAACAATTCAAGAAACATGCTCGAAGCAGTAGCTTGTATACTCCTCCACTTCACCATGAAATTTTCATCCATATTGCCCAAACCCGGTTCAACATACACCCGTAAGCCCCTCGGTGCAATTTTTGCAACCAAGTAAGCTTTTAATAACTTACAATGCCATACATTGGCCCTGACTCGTTTGGAAGCCTCTAGTAAACTGTTGAAACAATCTGCTGCCTCCGTAGGTTTATAGCGTGCAGATAACACACTAGCATTTCTGTCCATGACTCCAGTGAAACATGCACTGTCGTCTTTATCAGAAGTTAGACTTTTAATATAACACAAAAAATCAGTACCTTTCGCCATAACTTAAAGGCCGTAGTATAAAATTCACAACACTCTTACACTTAAGCTGACCATTCATCAAGTGTAGACCCGTATGTATTCACAAAACAGGTCCCTTATCCAGTTTAGGCCCACCGCAATATACGCGAAATCCACAGGCCCTTTAATGCGAAATAATCCACATAGAAAAATGTTCCAGCACTCCGTATTCGAAAAACCAAAAAACAGAAATGATGCACGGAACCAAACGGTGCTCGGGCTGCATACACAAAGTCCACAAAAAATCCCAGCACTCGATAAATAAATCCCAAGGTCAGCATTAAGTAAAAAGTAGTTTATTGGACAACCACAGCCCAACAACACAAACCGGTGGCCGGTTTCGCTCACAGCGTCCTCAGTGTGCAATGAAAAGATGGAAAGGCAAGTATAAATATACGCTCAATGCGTATAACTGACGTAACTCCTTAAAGACACAGTAGCACCAATAACAAACATGAAGCCCAAACCAATGTTAACTAAGGGCAAAGGTATTGACATTTATATATATTTCTTATAGGTCATTAAACATAATACTGTGTTGGATAATAAACACCTACCCACATATATATATATATGGGTCTACTACAGTTGATTGAAAACTCACTTGATTGAAAATGAAATTATTAAGAAACCTCACTTCACTGAAAACTCACTTGACTGAAACTCATTTTGCTGAAAGTTAGAAATGGCCTTTTCTCCACTGTAGTGCAACCCTGGAGTTATTATATAAAGTAAAGGGGTGTGTGGGGGGCACAGTCCCCCCACATTGGGGGTGTAGGGGGTGAAGCCCCCCACATATTTTGGTTATATATTCTCTTTTGTAAACAGTTATTCATTGCACTTGTAAGTATCACTGTGTATAGTTTAAAATGTTTATAATATGTGGGGGGCTGTGCTTCATTTTAGCAATATATTTTTGCATTAACTTCTTTACAACCTCCAGCTACAAAGGGGTTGAAATTTGTCAAATAATATAGTCTGCATTATTTGCAGTAATAATCAGAACTGTACTCATCCTCAGCGCCCCTTACACAGTCATTGCTGCATATTACCGTGGTGCAGCCTTCACTACAAAATCAGACTATAAAGGATTTCTGCATTTAGTTAAAAACTGCTAGCCTGTCAGCAAGCATAGAGAACTTAAGTTCCACCTTGCTCATGAGCTATGTGCTGTGGCATGGGTACAGGGTTTGAACCTCTCCTTCCTCATTTACCTACTTGCTGTGGCATGGGTACAGGGTTTGAACCTTGCCTTCCTCATTTACCTACTTGCTGTGGCATGGGTACAGGGTTTGAACCTTGCCTTCCTCATTTACCTACTTGCTGTGGCATGGGTACAGGGTTTGAACCTTGCCTTCTTCATTTACCTACTGCTGGACATCCAGTAAGCCATTAACCAGATAGTACTTTGGAGGAATTGGGGATTTGCTCCACACTCCTTAGTGGTCTCCAGGACTGAATGCCTCCTAACTCAGGACCTGTTGTCATTGTTTGCCAACCATTCACTATTGTATAGTTGATGCAGTTTAGGAAATGTTATAGCAATATCACCAGAACACCACTCTTTAATGCAACACAGGCAATTTATTCTTTAAGGGCAGCAGGTACTGCACTGCACTAGATAATGCAATAAAATGCAAAGTTGTTTGTCAGCAGCTACTTCTGCAGGGATTATGCATATTGACTTAGCGTATGTAATCAAGTTGTTAACATTTCTTATGCTAATAAATGCTCTTCTGTCTAAACTGTGCTATCCATGGCTGAATCTTATGGCATAATGCTAGTGATCTTTATACAATTTCATGCAGTTCATCCAGAGCTACCTGTAAAGTGCACACATTTTTTCTTCATATCAGTAAGCATTGTACACAGTGAACAAAGTGGCTATAACTGCTGGTGAGGGTGAGGGATCTCTGTGGATGAAAGTACCTTATGATCTTACCATCTGGTCACTTTTAAATAGTCTTTAATCAGGTTTTGCAGGACTAGTATGCATATGTGTGTGAATTAAGATGCAATACTTTGGCTACTGTGTATTTGTGTGAAACAATTTTGAAATATGTGACTCTGGTTATTATTATTGTTATTATTACATACCTCTCAACTGTACAGATTTCGCAGAATGTCCAGATGTTTGCCTCATACTTTTAGTCCGTTTCTCATAAAATTGTGGCTTTCTGGCAAATCATTGGGAAATTATTGAGGGCTAAAGTCAGAAATGAATGACAGACATTTGAGTTTCAGACTTCATACCCCTCTAAAAATTCATGCTAAAGCAAAAAATATGTTATTCTATCAATTTTCTAAGTTTGCAAGAGCAATATTTAAAGTGTCCCTGTTTTTGGCCCTTTGCCCCCCTCCCCCATTATTGACTGCTTTGTCCAGATTTCTTGCTCTAAGAGGTTGAGAGGTATGATTGTAAAATGCAGACATCTGAAGAGGATATAGTCAATAATGTTGCTAGATTTGCTGGGTTTGAGGAATGTAGGTGGATAAAAATGACTGCTGAGTCGATAAAGTTAAAAAAAGTCATTAGTCTGTCTTTGCAGGTCTTGTGTTCTTTTGTGTAAAACAAATTGGAATATTTTACTGTAGCGATTTTTATCACAATCAGAGGTGTGATATATCAGTAAAATGGTCATAATTGCTGTATATGGACATTTCAAAGGTTAGTACTAAGCTAACTGCCCTTGTGAGCCATTTTAAGACTAGCCAGTTATCCCTTGGGAGTCTCAAACCTTGCGCCTTGTGTTTGTAAGGCAAATACCTTAACCATTAGGTCACCTTATGGAGATGTTTACTCTAAAACCAGCTCAATTGGAGTTTATGTAGGAAACCAGAGATGGTATGGTCATTACTTCTTTAATTTTTCTCACAATCAGTCCTCAGAGGTTTGCACATAAATTCCCTATAGCTTGTGTGGGAACTGTAAACGATGTAGTTATTATTTCATTAACTTTTCTCACAAACTTCAGCAGTGTGCACTGAAGGTCAGTACAGCCTATCAAGGACTATTGTACTCTATAGGAGCAAGAAGTTGAAAAGCATTATTGCATGTTTTTCACTTTTCTCATAATCAAACATGACACATACATATATATATATATATATATATATATATATATATATATATATATATATATATATATATATATATATATATATATATACGTGTGGGTTTGTATAGGTGACAAGAGATAAGATCCTTGATTTAATTTGACTGTTATTTATTCTCAGCTGTTACAGTAAACTCTTGGCCATTTCAGGTGTGATAAAACAATGCAGGAAAATCCAAACCAAAGAGTAAAACTGGATTTTTTTCAGACATGAATTTTGTTCCTTCCAGGACTGGATGAAAAGGTTGTTTTGAGAGCCTTTAAAAATGCACCACAGGGTGCCTATACATCATTGCTTCTAGGCCAGATAAGACAATGCAGTCATACTTAGTTGGGTTGTATTCAAAGGCTGCAGAAAGAATCTGAAGAGTAAGACAAAATAAGAGAAAAGGTAAAGAAAAAATACTGTGGATGGCATGAGGAATCAAGATGGATGTGTGCAGGGAAGGACCATGAGAGGCACCATACGACCTTTTGTGTAGAGTGCCATTTTACATAACGCTGGCCCTGCTTAACACCCTCACTTCTGCTGGCCTTTTCACACCCCAAATTGTCTACTTTTCAGACTGTGCCCCCCTCCCCTTGCAAATTCCTAGATACACAACTGTATGGTGCAGGTTGTTACATAACATTGCTATACTACTTTATATCCCACAACTCCCATGTATACTTCAGTTTCTTAAAATGGCTGTATTGTACACATTATGGTCTACTTTTCCATTTAAAATTTAGTTACATAACTCACTTTGTACTTTAACTTTCACCCATTCCATGAGTTCTGTTAGTGACCGCAATTACAGCCTCAGTGTCTGTGTTACTTGCCTTTCCATTGCTCGCGCATTTATTTATGAATCTGCTCCTATTGATTACATCATCATTATACAACTGTGCACATGCACTCATTTTGGCTAATGGGGTTTCTTATGAGCAGTATCATTGTTTACATGTTGTATATAGATGTGTCAGTGATGTGGTTTACCATAACCTCTCTGCAAACCTGTGCTGTAGCCACAAGGAGATGTCCCTGATCATGCAAGTTGCCTTGGGTGCATATATATCTGATTAACATGGCTGGACAGTGTTGTATATTCACACTAATCCACTTGACTCATCTGCATTCAGTGAAAGCATCTAAAATGTGTGTTTAGTAAAAGATGTCTCATCTGAGTCCCACAAATGGTATGCAGGTAGAAGAAATGTACTTAGCATCCAACAGTTGCACAGCCTCTGAAGCATGTGCACATGTCATTGGGGAGGAATGCATGTATGTACCCATAGATGTAATGGGGTTGTCACAACACTAAAAGAATGGCAGTGCATGGAAAAATTCACCCCACTGGAGACTGAGATTCTGCTGCAGACCTTATGCCTCATGACAGCAGACTCCTGACGAAACCTAAGGAGGATATGGCTTTCAGGGAGCACATGTGACAGGAAATCATTGCAAATAAATGTTGTGAGTGGATACAACTAGACAGTATTGCAAGTGTGTTGCAGGGTCACTGACATAATAATCTATATGCAAAATAGGGCACAAGGCATAGCCAATAAAATGTTGGCCACTAAGGCTGCACCTACAGTATATTGCAAACTGACACCCATTGAGCAGTTTCTTATAACTTTCTGTGGAGATAGTGATAAGGCTTTTCTTCTGGATGGTATATTGGATGTGGGAATCTGGCTGATTAGAATTATCTGTGTGTTTGTTTTTAATGTCCAAAGCAAGCAGTAGAAAATGCTAGCCATGTAGGACAAAGGTGACACATCATCCTGTTTTACTAAAACATGACCATATACATTAATGTCAGCTAGGAATATTAGGGCTGCAACTTTGAATACCTGTAGCACAGGATGTGACTACCCAGGTGTCTGTTGGTGAGACATCTGGTGAATTGTGTCAGATGCCATTGCAAGTAGACATTGCCCAGCACTTTTTCATAGTTCTCTCAGACAGTGCATTTCTGTCACCATGGTGCATCAGTTCTGTAACATAAACATTGTGCACAAAAATATGTGTATGTGATTTTTAGATATGTATATTTGGAACATGGAGATATCTGTCTGATGCAGGGTTGTCAGGGTCAAACACATATTAGCTTACACAATAGTATGTTATCTGTAGGCATTCACAGGCTTCACTGGAAAAGGATCCACCATGTCAGATCTGCACATATCTGCATGTTTGCAGAGGCTGATGATGCCTGCTTTGTGCACATGGCACAGTCTGTAGACACAGTGGTATTGTTGTCAATACTATCTGTGGAGGGAAGTTTCCCCTCCCCACAACATTTGTGGGGAATACAGATCCCCAGTATGGATCTCCTACATCAAATGTTAGTGAAGGACTTCCTACATTTGTCTGTCCACATACAGAAAACAGGCAGCAGAAATGCATTTGACATTTTAAGGCCACACAACCTCTGAGGTGTGCTTGCATGTCACTGGGGAGTGGACCATTGGTGTCACTCAGTATCCTAATGCTTAGTTATTCTGTGACATGGTTATTACTCTTTGGATCAAACAGCGGATTTGTAGGACTATGACCCAGGCACAGACCAATGTGAATTGAATCATATCAGAGTTGCTCAATGGGCTATGTAATCTGCCCCTCAGGAAATGTAGGCAATAGAAGTCCACATGGCAGGCATTATTGCATCCTGCAGCTGCTTGCAAATTAATTTTATGCCAAGGTAGGCATAGGTAATAGTTGTACATTGTGAGTGCATGGCTGCTTTGCATGGATGGTGAACTCAGCTGTGGCCTTCAGTCCTTGTCTTGGATTGTCATGTGGACAGGGACAACACTTATTTGGCTAAAATATGGCCTACATCCCTGCCAATGGAGGTCACTTTGGCTTGGATGCTACTCATCTTGCATCATAAGGCCTCCTTCCCTAGTCATGGACAGTCATATGGATATAGACAATGTTCTTTCAGCACCACTGTGAGTATGCTTTACCAGGCACCCCAATCAGGGTTCTGAACTTAAACAGTGGGTGATTCTCCAAGAGATATCCCCAAATGACATGTATCCCTCCTCAAACAAGGCACTGTGGTGGTCACCAACCACAAAGCAGGGGCATAGTGATATTTCCACATAGATGACCAACATGCCATACAATTATCTCAGACCATGTACCTCTGGACTTGACATATAGAACACTGAGGCAACAATCCACCCTTGAAGATATGAAACATCAACACACAATACTTTCACCTACACAAGCACTGTTGGCACATGCCATTGCCACCTTCACCTCTTTATGTGTATGATACTGAACTGAGATGCCTCAATCTCATCTTAGACAAACAAGAGAAGGCATCAGATTAGGTCTGGTGAGTCAGGAGTGACATTAGGCATCTGAGATCAGTGGTAAGTGACAGTCTGCTGCACAAGGGGTAAAAGTGTACAGTTTGCAAACCCGATGAGTTTCCCATATTTCTGTCTTACCCTTCCTGCCATTATCCTTCTGTTTTCCTAAATGTTTCAGTGAGGATCGGCACATAATATGTGATAAACAGTTACTGTTTCCTTTGTGTCATGGCAACACCACATTCACCCCTGCTTGAAAGAAAAAGGCTACCAACCTATTAATCTTGCAGTTCAGGTATAAGATTTGATATGTGCTTATTATTTTTTTTCTTTCAATACAGCCTAATTCACAGGTTCTACACTCATGTTTTATTTTTGTCATAATCATTTTCCCATTCTGATAGAGTAAAATGAGACACATTTTCAAACTTGCATATGGCTGAGAATGTGAAGAAGTAAAATTATTAGAAATATCACTATATTCAAAAATGTCACGTTATATGATTTGTAGAAATTATTTTTCAGTCTGTGGGAAACTTGAATAAGAAAGAAAATAAATAATCCTGCAATATGCAGTCAGTCAGCTGTGCTGCTGTCGTCTGTATCTGAAAGGATCTGGTCACAGCCTGCTTGCTAGTATCAGGGGACTCAGGGAAATACTAGCTTTAAGAACATGCTAATGCAAAATGGTGAATGTCATGTTCAAACAGCTGTGATCAGTGTAATGGGTTTTCAAAAGAATAATGCTATGTCAAGGGGTGCCTTTCACTTATAATGATGGTCATGTGACCCTTTGTCTTATAAATGTATTAGATTGCCGATATTAAAGACATGAATGCTTGCCCCCCCCCCCTTTCTTCATTAACAAATATTATCACAGTTGAAAAAGATTATGCATATTAGGATGTCTTTAAGAATCTCTGCAAGACTTCATTCACTTTGGTGACGGACATTTTGACTTAAAAGTTTGTCTGATCTGGGTCTCAGTTAGGATACTGAATCTAATTTGTTATTATAGCAGATTTTATTTATATGGCTTACTGAATAGTGCCATCTCTGGGGTGGATGACACTTATGTTACCACCTCAGCATGGAATAAACGTTCTATTTTTTTAGGAATTGCCTTTGATGTTTATTATTTTTAATAGAGTCCCTGTGCTGTTGTCCATGAGACAGTCTGCAATATCATTTGTCTGTAGTCATAAAGATGACGTTCTTTTCTGGTAAATTGCTAAGTTACAGCAGAATTGCTTGAACTGAGCAGTATGAAAAGGTAGTCTATTTTCCAATTTGATAGTTTTGTGACTAACAATATTTCCTATCTCTGTGACAGCTAACCTTACCTATTGTTTGTACCTATGAAAGGTAGATGTTTAGAGTTAGAAATTTTGACTCTGATCTACTAGTTTTGCATTTTTTTTTTGCTGCTACATGACTCAATTCACCCGTTAGCATTGTAGTACTTGCACCATCATAGCAATGCCTTCTACACCATCTCAGGAACATGTGAATTTCCCATGCATCCATCAAATTGGCGTCTATATCAGCATTTAAAAAATTGAATAGTTTGAATCATTAAATGTCGAACTGACATGATTGAACTATCCAATTTTCGAAAGCCAATTTAAAAAAAAAAAAAAAAAAGAACTAACAGGTGTAGGCAAGGGGGGCAAGCTCCCCTGCACCCCCACTACTTAAATATACCAATTCCGAGACCGCACTACATTGAGGTAAATGGAATTCTCCCCTTATGGAGATTTCCATTTACTCGTTCGACGTTCTGCACTTTCGGCATTCTCGATGCGACAATATCAAATTCGATATTGTCAGCATTCAAAATGCTGATAGGGACCCATCAAAGCACCCTAAACTGCAAGCAACTGCTTGTCAGACCAGATGGCATGTTATGATTAGTAGACTGCCTTCTTGGCATGACACTCATGTTATGACATCACATATGCACACACACACACACGAGGATCAATGTGCACGTATCAGCTAATCATTCTCACCCCATTTGACTGGCAGAGAGTATTATTTTTATTTTAGAGTCAAACATGTATCCCAGATAGCCTTGAAGAAAACTAACATTGTTTAGTTTGAGACTGTTACCTTACTGTGGCTGTCCACATTACTACAGAGATTTAGCTAACAGAACATTTCTGTAGAATGAATATTTTAAAACTGAAATTAAGTGGATATTTAAAAAGGCTCTTAATTCTAAGCATTCACTGTGTAGTAGTTATAGAAATAAATAAAAAAAATTAAAGGCTTCAATGTATGCATGCTAGATTTGATGGATCAGTCTTTCAAACATCCTTTATACTTTAATGTTCTGTAATGCAGCCCTTTAAAGAGCTTTTGATATGCGTTCAATGAAAATAAACAGGGCTTTTAATAATCCAATTAAAAAATTAAATAGACTGTATCTTGAAAGCACAGCAAGCCACATGTTGGCATTATAGTAATTTGTTTAAACAAACTGAAAATTGCTCTGAAAGAATGTGTATACTGTTTTTCGCTGCTTCGGTCATTCAGTGAGGAAACAGAAATTACCCTCAGAAAATATCTATACAAATATTTATACATATGCTTTTATGGTATACAGAGTATGCATTCATTATTGTCATTATAGTAACTTTAGAGGCAAATGGGTATCACATATTCAAAGCAGCACAGATATTAGCTAAAGAAAAAGGAACAAATGGATTATATTTCACACATTTTGCATAATGAAGTAAAAACAAGAATTATAAAAGAATTACTATTGTTATTAATGTTGTCTTTTAATATGGCAAACTCAATAGCACAGGATGATGAGGAACTAATTGTGTCCTAGATTACCTAGAATTGATTGACACAGATACTGTTTGGAAGAGCTGAAGGAAAGACTGTAAGTGAACAATCAGTGCTAGTTCCATCTTCTCCTAACAGCACAACTATCAAGACAAGAGGACACACAACACACAGAGCACCAAACAGGCAATACACCTATCCCTTTTCCTAACCCTGATTTTAATTCTAACCCACAAACACTTGCTTGTACACAATGGCCACTATAATAAGATCTTGCACTTTTTCACCTTATGGCTTTTTCAGTATTGTATTATTTAAAACTTAAATTCATCCATATTATATTCATACAAATAAGCATTCTCTCATGTGTGTTACATCCTCACATATTTGCCATATTTGTTGACCAAATGAGCATTCATTTGAATTGCAACTATACACGCACACATATATATGTATACATATGGATACATGGCCAGATATACGAGTGTGTGTGTGTCTGTGCGTGCGTGCGTGCGTGCGTGTGTGTGTGTGTGTGTGTGTGTGTGTGTGTGTGTGTGTGTGTGCGGGCTGTGTACATTTAAAGGCTATTGTAGTTATGGTGCCATAAAAGGCGTAATTTGATAAGACAAATGTTGAATCTAGAAAATGCCTTCCATTCAGCTGTGCAAAATAGCCAAATTAGTACAAATTTTAACAAAAGAGACAGAAAGGGACTGACGTTCTTGCAAAACAGCTGAAGTGTCATTGTTTAATTGGATAATATGGGACTAATTTTTTTTTAACTTTAATCCTGTATTTTTGATATCTCATAATGAGGCCAGCACCCTAACTAAATGTTCATTTGGATTGTTCAAATAAATTACACAGTCATCTATGTGTTAAGTTGTGAAGATATTCTTTCCACCAATTACAAGAATACTAAACTAAAAAAATAAAATAAAAAAATAATAAATAAAATAAAAATCAATAATAAAATAAAAATAAAATTAAAAAAAACTAAACTCCTTCTCTTTACACCCTCCAATAAATCTCCACTTATAGACTTTACAATAACATCTAAAAATGGCACAACTATATCACAAGATCCCACTACCAAACTATTAGGAATCACCATAGACAACAACCTTAACTTCGATACACATATAAGCAACACTCTGAAAACCATTAATAAAAACATAGGCTCTCTTTACAGAATCAAACCTTTCCTAACCGCAGAATCTAGAATAACTATTGCCCACTCCCACCTTATATCTCCCCTTCTCTATGCTTCTCCCATTTTCACTAACCTGTCAAAAAAAGAACCTATTGAAATTAGAAAACTCCTACAATAACATAGCCAGATGTGCTACAGGTAACCCTTTCAGAACCCACCATTGTACTAATCTAAAGCAACTTGGTTGGCTTGAACTTCAACAGCAACTTAAAATGAATCAACTCGCCATAGCCCATCAAATTCTCAATCAACCTGACAAAACACCTATACTATCTACCCTTATCCACCCCTACCACAACCTAAAATCCCTAAGGTCCGCACACAAACTTCTTGTAAATATTGACAAAGCAAACAACAAGGCTGGTGATTCCCTTTTTTCCAACACTGTGGGAAAACACTGGAACCTACTACCCTTGGAAATGTCTACTATTCCCTCAAAAGCTCTGTTTAAAAAGAGACTTTAACTCCACCTCAAATCACAATGGATGTGCCCCTGCACTAATCCTGACTAATTCTAGCTCTTGCCACCGAGCTAAAAACCTGTATCTTATAACCTAAAATCTACCTCTTATTTACATCAGCTGATCTATTTCTCCTTTCCTACTTTTTCAAAAAAAAAAAAAAAATTCATTATGCTAATAATCATTCTGAATGTCATTTGTAACAGTATCTTTGTCACAAATTCTTTTTCTCTTTTTGTTGTAACTACTGTATTTTTTACAATCTATAACCTTGACAACAGTTATAATGCTTTTTGTTTTATGTTTCTACTTTCATGTTATTTTCATGTTATTTTCCTGATTGTTAAATTAATCTCAAACTTTGGAGCTTATCTCCCTGGGCCTCTACTGAAAATGGACATATATCCAGCTAGACTAGCCCGGTCAACAAATGCAAAATAAAATAAAATAAAAGAAATAAAATAAAATAAACTTACTGTATTTCTGTGTCAAAAATGTCTGCTGAGAACATGACTAAGATGAACACAAGTTGTGACAATGGGCATCCTTGGCATGTTCCACAGTGCAAATTAATCATTTCTGTAAGAATCATGTGCCACAGTTTATACCAATCATGTAAGAAAGAGTCATGTGTCACAGTGTATGGCAATCATTTCTGAAAGAATCATGTGGTACAGTGTATGCTAATAATTTCTGAAAGGATCTGACTGGAAGTAATATGTGTTTAGGGGTTGGTATACAAAGTTTGATGCATTTTAATAAATTCTAAAGTAAATCCCATTTTATGCAATATATTCCGTAAAGATGCCCCCCAGGATATTGAGTCAAATGCATTACAGCCATCAATTAACAGGGTTACCCCCTCAATTTTATTTCTCTTACACACTCCCCTTGCAGATTTAGTCATAACCTCTAGACTAACAACTTTGTCTTTTACAAAGCCCAAATATCTGTTGCCTACCATCAAAGAAACTGGCTTAACTAAGAACTAAAATGCTTGTAAAAAAATAAGTATGTCTGTAAAAGAGAAATTTGTCTGTAACTGGCTGTGTTAGCCTTCTCCTTATTTGGTTTACGCATCATAATCACTTCAGCTGTCATAATGTCTATTTTAAATGTTCACACACTCTCTGTTTCCTCATAAAATCACAACAGTGGAGATGCCTAGCTACTTTATAAACATTTTCTACAAATCTGCTGAATGCATCAAGACCTGGAGCCTTTCCTGAGGGTAAACTAGGAATTGGTAGACACATACAATTTTTAAAGTCAAAGTCTTTACTAATACTTCTGTGTGTTATCTGGAAAAGACTAGTAAAGGAATTCTACCAATAAAATCTGTTTTCTCTGCCTCAGGCAAATGTTTTATCCATGTTGCTTCCATATGATATCCCATCTTTAAGATGGGATTGACTTTACTAGCCTATGTGTGAAACTTACCCTCGTTGTCTTTTAACCCATAATTAGTCAGTTCTTTCTAGTATTTATTTCCTTTGATTTCTAACATTTTATTGGATTTAAGTCCACTTAAGTTCCTTAAAAATGTTAACATACTTGCATCATCTTCCACACAGGTGCTCCAGAAGACCTCTATCCATCAACCCATATGGTGGTGAGTTTTTTTTTTTTAAGAAGCAAGCATTCAAATGTCTATTTGTATGCAGAGTCACCCATATGTCATAATTTCAATGTCATTTTCACAATGGTGTGGTCTCATAGGGTGTTTGCTTGACTTATCACTTCCGTGACCAAATACATTGCTCCTTTACAAATAAACCACATATCTGTTCTCCTAGAAACTGTGTTGGCTGACCCATAAAATATGTAACCGTGCTCTGTGATTTGATGCATTCTATATCTAACTTTTAACTCATTTTATTGTAGATTGATTTAGCAATCTCTCTCCCTCCCTAGGTAATGGTCTTCATCCAGATGGTTTGTCATCAGTCCACTGAAGCATCACCACATTAAACTCTCTAAGCAGTAACCATAATACAATTAGAAGTCATTAATTCCGGAAGACATAAGGAAAAAGGACGTAAGAGAAGATATCTTATCTATATCTGGTCTGTAAACTTCGCCAGCACTAACACTCCAAGTAGGAATTCAGTCTAAGAATAATTCATCTGCCCGGTAAGTCCTGTTGATTATCTGCCATTTGCCATCCCAAAGGTATATGAAGTAATATAAGCCATTCAGTCTTTATTGTAGAAGAACAGCTTAAACATTTAGAACCAAATTTAGAATTAGACCATCTCAGCACCTCTAACACTCTGCCCCAATTTACTTGCCATTTTGATAGCAGTGAAGACCCCCTTCCCATTCCAGCTTAAGGGAATAAGGTTTTCTGCCACTTCCCTTTCCCCAGAGCATAAAAGTTACAAAGCAATTCCATGCTGATTAACCATTTCACTGAATTTGCAATTGTATCAAGACAATGTAGTCTAACTGAATATATAAATCCTGCATCCACCCCTTTTATCTAATTTATAACAGTAACAAAGAAAACACCAAAAAAGACAAAAAAAATAAATAAATAAAAAACAGCCAATACTAGCCCACAGAAGGAGATACAAACATCCACCTGGGAATAATCCCTTTTAGCCTTGGATCTCATAGACAGAGCCCACCCATTAGTCCAACCAACTGAGAAACTGTAATTTATAAAACAGTGTGCAGATCATGCTACCATTTTTATATAAAAATTAATTAGTCATAATAACAAACCATCATGTGACATTGGTGATAAGAATGAGCATTAATATAATTAAATGGTACAGCCTTGGTAATCACAGTGTTGCAAATGATCTCAGCCATGGGACTGTGTGAAAATGCTGCCAGACATTTCCTTTTGCCCTTTGATACATCCTAGGTTTTTTTGTACAAATCTGACATTGTTGTGTCTGGCAAGGGCTTATGGGAATCTCCCCATACAAAAATAGTCCACAAATAATCAGTTTTAATAATTTTCCAGCCTGGTGTCCACTTACCATGAAGCAAACACCATTCCTTTGCTTATCCATAAACTGTCCAAGGCCAAACTCCACAATGAGGTACATTATTCCCCTAAAACATGCACACGTCAAAGTCCCTTTACCTCCCAACACCAAACCAGTAGAACAGCTGCCTTTTCCATGGAAAATGTTATTAAAACAGTCCCAACCAAGGTTATAGACAACACGGTTCTTTCCAAAATACAAACAAACTCCCCTTGTACATACATAATGGGTCTGACATTTTTTTACTCTTCTGATACTTGACGTTTGCCCATGACTTTTACCACAAAGCTATCTCCTCTGACAATATTTCTGGTGCGGAAAATTGTCTGCTTTCTTGTTGCTTCATTTCCAGCTGTGGGATCTGCTCCAATAACACTGCATACCTCTCTGATGTAGAAATGGAAGAAAAAAATAAACTGACTGTATGGGAGGAGATTTCACAGCAGACAGTAGAATAGCTTGTCCATAACCAGGACCCCTTCTTTCCTTTATCATCTGAGTCTTATTTCAATAGGAAGACAGTGTCCTGCTCCTTATTTTGCTTACAGCACATTGGGGATACTGTTCTGTGTGACCATAACATATAAATTAGTCCCCATGTTTCTTTTACCAAGGAAAAACTGATCATCTTCTTGACAGGAATTTCAAATTATTTGTACATTCCCATTCCCTTCATTCATGTGTAACAATCCAAGGCAACAGTATAGCTGATCTCTTTACAATATCTTAAGATGGGGACAATCAACCTTCTTCTGGTGTATCAGGTGCTATCTGTAACATCTCTGCAGATACTATGAATACAGTAGCTGCACCTATAGGTTTGATAAAAGAAACTGTAACATATTTGTTTATTTCTGAATATAAACTGTATTCATAGGCTTGAAATGTGAGACTGTAACTTGTATGTTAATACAATACGTTTGTGCATATACTGTAACTTGCTTGTCTTTATCTGCTTGTAAGTTTGGAGCTTTTCTCTCCGGGCCTCCGTTGAAAATGGACATGTAACCAGTCGGACTATCCCGTTCAACAAATGTGGGCTTTGGCTCCAGTTCTTTAGCTCACTTAAGGATTTTCTCTCTATCAAGAAAATATAGGCATTTAAAAATAAAATAGTGTGGCACAATGTTAATAACAACACATGGAGAAATGCTTTGCACTTAATAATAAGAGCAGTTGGTCTGTTCAAAGTCATACAAGCAAACTCTGCATGGACGGCAAGTGCAATGGTCCAAAATGCAAACTAGCAATCCCAGAACAAATGGACTAGCACAAAAGGAGAAGGAACAAGACTTTATTAAAAGTCAAATAAACAGCTACAGACCAGTTTAGGCCGTAAGCCTTTATCAATGTACAAACAGGCTGTAAAATAGAAAACCTTTATATAAGGTAGAACAATCTAAGATGACCAATCACCATAAACCAATTATAAACATTCATTCAAACTAGGTGAAAACAACCCCCCTAATTTAACAATCCATGCCTTTTCTTTCTTAGTTAAGATATTCTTCCATCTCGTTTTACAACTTCTATCCCCCCAAACTTGTCAATAATAGTAAAACAAAATTGGGCACAGGGATGTTTTAAAGTATGCATTTATAAAGCATTATTGGGATTTTTATTTCTAATACTACTAAAATGTTCAGACTTCCAAAACTTAATAGGTCTGGATGTTTGCCCTATATAAAAGGCTGAACAATTAGATGTTACTAAGTAGATCACCCAATCTTTACTACAGTTACCGAAAACATGAATCTTAAATAACCATGGTGTGTTTTTGGATGTGAATTCATTTGTTTGGGCCATATATTTACAAAATGAACAGTGCTCACAAGAAAAACAGGCAACCAATTAACCCCCCCCCCCCAAATGTAACTTGTGTGGATTCTGAAATAGGTTGACTGTGCTTATAGTGGTTAAAATAACCACCCAAGGTTTTACATTTTCGAAAGAAAAAACACCTATTCTCCAAAATTGTGTTCAAATGTTTGTCCAATAGCAAAATGCCCCAGTGATTCATAAGCAAGCGACACAACCTTCAGGTAGGCCTATTGTTGCTGGCATTGGGTCTTTAACTGAACCACCATCGGAATTCCTCACTAGATATCTTAAACCTCGATTGACACATGTTAGAGCTCAGATACAAGATACTACGGAGTTTCTTAATAGCATTTCTGATGCTCAGCTGGATGATAATTGGCTTTTATGTACATTAGTTGTAGTTTCACTTTATACTGGTATTCCTCAATGGGCCGGCTTGAGTGCACTTGAATATTGGTTGGAAAAAACATCACTATATAGTCCTGGATTAAACACAGTTCTTATTTGTCTTAGTGAGCATGTGCTCACTAAAAATGTGTTTTATTTTGTGCGTCAGAGATGGCAACTCAGCACGTAAAAATCTACTGCCAATCATTAGCGGACCAGAGTTCCGCTGTGGTGACGCCCTAACTGGGAAAAGCCGAAAGACACAACAACATTTTAAGGGCACTTGTTATCTTCAGCTTAAGGTACGGCTATGAGGTTCTCATTCACCCCCATTTATGCAGACCTTTTTATGGGGTATCTTGAGCAAATGATTATTTATGACATCAGTCATAATATTTTTATTGAAGAAATTGATATTTGGAGGAGGTTTCTGGATGGCTGTTGGCTAGTGTGGAAATCTGATATTGAGTATTTACAGGAATTTGTTGAGTACCTCAATGAAAATAAATGGGGCATTCAATTTACTGTAAACTTTGATAGACAGTCAGTTTCCTACTTGGATGTGTTGGTCAATAAACAACAAGATGGCACACTAGTTTCCACACTCTACCGTAAACCTTTTCACTCAAATAAATTCTTGCATACAACTAGTTGTCATCCACCCCATATTATTTGTAACATTCCCAAGTACCAATATATGAGAGCACACAGAATTTGTTCTAGTGATAATGATTTTCTCAACCAAGACAAAGAGCTGTCTCGGAGGTTTGTACAGCATGGTTATAATACCTCACGGTTATGCCAAATTAGTAATCAGGTTAAATTGATGGATAGAAATGATCTGTTGAAATATAAGAATCATGATCAACATGAACATTGTCCTATTAGGTTCACTACTAGTTATGGTAAAAACACACATGGTTTTATGGAAATTATACAAAGTCATTGGGGCATTTTGCTATTGGATGAATGTTTGAACACAATTTTGGAGAATAGATGTCGCTTTTCCTTTAGAAAAGGTAAAACCTTGGGTGGTTATTTTAACCACTATAAGTGCAATCAACCTATTTCAGAATCCACACAAGTTACACTTAGGGGGATAAATTGGTTGGTTGTTTTTCTTGTGGGCACTGTTCATTTTGTAAATATATGGCCCAAACAAATGAATTCACATCCAAAAACACACCACTTTTATTTAAGATTCATTTTTTCGGTAACTGTAGCACGGATTGGGAGATCTACTTAGTAACACGTAATTGTTCAGCCTTTTATATAGGGCAAGCATCCAGACCTATTAAGGTGTGGATGTCTGAACATTTTAGTAGTATAAGAAATAAAAATCCCAATAATGCTTTATATAAGCATACTTTAAAACATCCCTCTGTCCAATTTCATTTTACTGTTATTGACAAGGTTTAGGGGGATAGAAGTTGTAAAATGGGATGGAAGAGTATCTTAAATAAGAAAGAAAAGGCATGGATTGTTAGACTAGGGGGTTTGTTTTCACTTGGTTTGAATGAATGTTTATGATTGGTTTATGGTGATTGGTCATCTTAGATTGTTCTACCTTATATAAAGGTTTTCTTTTTTACAGCCTGTTTGTACATTGATAAAGGCTTAGGGCCTAAACGGGTCTGTGGCTGTTTATTTGACTTTTAATAAAGTCTTGTTCCTTCTCCTTTTGTGCTGGTGCATTTGTTTTGGGATTGCTATTCAAAGGCATGCCTGATTCTTCTTTAATAAAATACAAGGGATCTCTTTCCCTTGATTTTCTCAAGTAAACAAATTACCCTAAGTTTTGCCAGTGAGTCCCGCCCTCTGCATCTTACACTTTCAGCTCTGTAAGCAGTGTATTTATTTATTTGTTTGTTTGTTTGTTTTACATTTGTTGACTGGGATAGTCTGACTGGGTATATATATCCATTTTCAGCGGAGGCCCGGGGAGAAAAGCTCCAAGATCATAATACAGATATAACATTTAGTAAATAGTAATTACATACAGGTTACAGACATGAGCAATATTAGTATTTTATACAGATAGTACCAAGTAGTTACATTCAGGTTTAAGACACATTGAGTAGAAGTTTATACAATTTACCCTGCCTGGATGGTGTGGGTAAATAGCAAAAACAGTTGTAGTTAGAGGCACCTAAGAATAGAGAGGACACTAGTCAGGATTAGTACAAGGACATAACCAGTGTGTTTTGAGGTATTTCTTGAATTTGTTTTTGAATAGGTTAGTGAGGGTTCTAGAGTCAAGTCAGTTGGGAGTAAGTTCCATATCTTTCCAAGAGAGTTGGCAAACAGAGAATCCCCAGCTGAGTAGTTGGATTTGACAGTTTGAACTAGGAGTCTAGTGGATGAGCAGAGTGGGCGGTTGTTACTGTAGGGTTAATAATATTTTTTAGTGCAGGTGTGTTTTCTGACTGGTAAATGACTTTATGCACCACTATGAGCTGGTTAAATTGCAATAGGCTAAGCAGTTCAAGCCATCCTAGGAGATTTAGATTGTGGCAATGGTGCGTCCGGTAGGCTGTGCCACTAGCAAATCTGGCAATGTGGTTATAGCAGGATGATAGTTTATTAACATCTGTTTTGTTTAAGTTGGAGAACAGAGGTGAGGCATAGAGAAGAGCTGATAGTAGATGGGATCGGGCAATTGCAGTTCTAGCAGGTGGGGTGAGGAAAGATTTGATTCTATAAAGATAGCCAAGCTTTTTATTGATAGTTTTGATAGTTTGATTGATGTGCATATCAAACTTAAGGTTGTTATCGACTATGACACTCAATAGTTTAGTTTGGGCTTCTGGGGAGATAATAATGCCATTGTTTACTGTTATGCTGAAGAGTGGTGGTGGGTCCTGCATGTGGGGGAGAAGAGAAGCAGCTTAATTTTGTTGGGGTTTAGGATCAGACATTGATTGGAGAGCCAGTTTTCCACTGTATTGAAGGTATTTTGGGTTAATGTGGCTAGGTTATCTGGGGAGGTGGTGGAACAAATCAAAGTGGAGTCATCCACATATTGAATGCAGGTAGCATCTGGGATGACTGTATTAAGGTCGTTGATAAAGATAGAGAAAAGGAGGGTTCCTAATATAGAGCCTTGGGGGACTCCTACTGTGATGGGTAGGCACAATGATAGCTTGTCCTGCCATAGGACTGCCTGTTGCCTGCCCTGTAGGTAGGATTCAAACCATCAGAGCACTTGGTTGTTTAAGGTGAAGGCCTTTAAGGTATTTATAAGCATTTTATGGTCAACCATGTCAAAGGCCTTGGAGAGGTCTAGAAAGAATATGGAGGATAGTTTGTTATTGTTACGGTTGTGGTTTATAATGTTAGAGAAAGAGAGGAGGGCTGAGGTAGTACTGTGGTGGGGCCTAAAGCCATGCTGAGAGTTGGACAACAGCTTGTTCTGTTTGAGATAGTGCATAAGCTGTATGTGCACACACTTCTCCATAATCTTAGCTACTGGTGACAGAATTGCTATGGGCCTAAAGATTGAGAGTTCAGTGGAACTGCCTCCTTTATGGTGAGGTATGACATGGGAGATTTTCCATATAGTGGGGATGGTGGCTTCAGATATAGTTTTGTTGATCAGGATTGAGAAGGGGTATGCTATGGCATCTGCAGCCTTTTGCAAATAGTCTGCAGGGAAGAGATCGGCAGCCAGAGTGGTGGGTCTTAGTTTTTTAAGTAGGGTCAGAATAAGTTGAGTAGGAACAGATTGGAAGCTAAAGCTTGGGGGCTGGTTATGGCTGCATTTGGAATACAGTCACTGGGAATGAGTTGGCTAGCCAGAGACTGGATAGTCTCTGTGAAGAAGCTATTAAAGGTGTTAGCAATATCCTCTGGGGATTTTTGTTTGGAAGCTGAGGGGGGTGGGGTGGTGGTTTGTCCTGGGTGGAGGAGTTTGTTTATTCCTGCCCAGAACCTTTGCATTTTATTTTGGTGTATTTGTTGTAGATGGCAGTAGTAGTTCTTCTTATCTAAAGTTATGGATTTTTTAGTGTCATAACTTAGTTGTCTAAATCTAAGTTGGTCAAGTGGGGTTTTTGTTGTCCGGTAGGTGGTCCAAGCTTTGTTTCTAATTGTAATTTTGGATTTGGTATCATTAGAAAGCCATGGTGCAATATTAACTTTGGTTCTACTAGAGCAACTGGGAGCATGAGTGTCAAGTATAGCAAGGAATTTGGCATTAGTATGTGACAGTTTCATCTAGGGGTAGATGTTTTAGGACTGACCAATTACATGCCTTGAATTCATTTTGAAACTTGTTGAGAATAAAGTTCTTGTTGTTTCTTATAGTTTTATAGGTGGGTTGGGAGGAGTAGTTTACCTTGAACTTGATTATATAGGTGAGACAGTGGTCACTTAGGTCATCAGGTAAAGTGCCTGATGTATAGCATTATAGATGGTTATTGATGAGTATCCAGTCTAGTGTACTTTCTTTGTTCTAGGGTTTTACTGTCCTAGTGCGGGAGGATATGGTCTGAGTAAACCAACAGAGGTTTACATGGGTTGTGTGGGTTAAAGAGGAACAATTGCTCAAATCTATGTTGAAATCCCAGAGGACAATGGTTTCTTGGGGTTAGTTATTGGATAACCAGTGTAAGAAGTCTTCTAGGGTATCTGTGTTCCTCCCTGGGGGAATGTAGACACAGACAATATTTATACTTCTGTTTTTGTTAATTTGTAGTTTAGTGATAAGAATTTCAGCATTATTGACCTGGGGTGGTTATTGGGTGTCTGTGGTGACAGATAGGATAGACTTGTAAAGTATGGCTATCCCACTGACCTTTCTAGAGGTACGATATAGTCTAAACATGTTATAGCCTGCTGGCAGAAACTCATTGTCCTTGGTGGCAGGTTTTAGCCACATTTCTGTGAGGCATAGTATATCCGTTGAATGAACAACTAAAAAGGCATGCAGGTGCTGAATTTTATTATTTATGCTCCTGATGTATAGATGGCAGGCCAGCAAGGAATTGGGAGGTCTATTTGAATGAGTTTTGTTGGGAGGGGATTTAGTAGAGGAATTAGGATCAATACATGGGGTTGGACCGGGGTTTGGGTGAATGTCACCATCCATTGTGAGGTTATATTTTAGTCATAGTATGAGTTTCTAGATTTTGACTACAATTTTTTGGTAGTATCTAGTTCTAGGACTAATGTAGCTAGGTCTAACAAGATGGAAGCTCTTTGCAGTTAAGGAGTTAGGCGTGAGGGAAAAGGGGAAGTGTGCATTTTTATTTGTTACTGGTGGGATGGAAGTTTGGAATTTAGTTTAGTGGAAACCCAGATGACTCTGATGTTCGTAGGCAGAAAGGAGACATAGGATGAGCAACAGGGGTAAAAGCAGAGTTAATAACAGTATTCTGCATGATAGCATTGCTACTGACTGAGGCCTGAGGCTAGAGCAGAAGGAATGGCAAGGAGAGAGGGCAAGTAATATTAGGTTGAGGGTGATGCCATTGAATTGCAGGTTGTTACTGATTGGATTAGAAGGGCTTGGGGTGTGGTTTAGTACACTAAATTTAGCACCTGTATGGGTGGGTGAGATTTGGGGGCAGGACGGGATGCGAAGCGAGCCCAAATGAAGCAAGGCAAGTGGAGCAGGGTTAAAACAAATCATAGGACGCCAGTACTCAGAGCGTACAGGGTAGGAATATTGTTTAGTTTTTAAAGACGCTTTTTGTTAGTAATTCTTTTTAAAATTCTTTCCTTTTAGTTTAGTGGTAAAAAGCCAGTTTAAAAATACAGTTTTGGGGGAGGTGAGGAATTGTATACTGTCACTAGAGTGAATAAAGACTAGCGACTGTATGTAGACCAATTTTAAGATCATTTTTTTGATGCTTGGAAGGGGCTCAGGGACTGTCTACCAGTGCATGACCCAGTAACAGTAGTTACACAGTTCACACAAAGAAATTTTGGTAAGTTAACCTTTTGCAGTCTTTTTAGGTTAGGGACAGGATGGTTTAGCATTCTGCTTTTAGTCGCAGGCTGGTTGGTTGTTGTTATATCGTAGAGATCCTTTCAGGGATAGTAGTATGGGGCAGCACCTAAAATGATATATTAGCTAGTGTTCATATTCTTGTCCTCAGTTAGCGACCAAAATAAAGACCACACACAAACAAGTTTCAGAGATCAAGCACACTGCAAATACTATGTATAGCCTTGTTTGAAAGAAGATAAAATAAACTGAAATCAAGCACACTGTGAGATGTAGCTACACAGTGAGATGTAGCTACACAGTTGACTGTACATTACTTATTGCTGCTTATAAGTCTAGCGATAAAAGTAGAAACACAGTTAGTGTTCACAGTGGACTGCACATTACTTATTGCTGCTTAAAAGTCAAGCGTTAATTGTAGAAACACAGTTAGCGTTCATAATTAAACAAGTTGTTTGACACCAAGCTAATATACATGTGTGGTCCTTTATCCTAAGGCAATTGCAGTTGGCCCAGATAGCTATATAGTTACATACCAGTTTGCCTAAACGGAAGGGGACTAATCTTATGATCAATGCAATCAGAACACATATGCATCATTAACACCAGTGTACAAGAATACTGTTAACTTTTACTGTTCTAGCTTGCAGGTATCTCCAAAATATAGCAATTCTAGTAACAAATGAAAAAGTACAGGTATTTAAGAAGCCATAAATTAGTGCTCTTACATACCGTGCATTAGCAGAATTAACTTTCTGGGTCCTGGGGCACTGGAGGTTTGAAAATGGCGGCCAGTGTAGGAGAGATATGTAACCTTGGTTCTGTAGCAGTGAGGCGGGGAGGGGGGGCATCAGTAGCTGATAGGCTGAACCAAATCACAAGAAGCCAGTACTCAGAGTGCACAGGGTAGGTATATTGTTTAGTTTTTAAAGATGCTTTTTGTAATTCATTCTTTTTAAAATTCTTTTCTTTTAGTTTAGGAGTAAAAAGTCAGTTTAAAAATACACTTTTGTAGGAGATGAGAAGTTGTATACTGTCACTAGAGTGAATAAAGAGTAGCGACTGCATGTAGAGCAATTTTAAGATAATTCTTTTGATGCTTGGAAGGGGCTCAGGGCCAGTCTACCAGTGCAGGACCCAGTAGCAGTAGTTACACAGTTCACACAAAGAAATTTTGGTAAGTTAACCTCTTGCTGTCTTTTTAGGTTATGGGCAGGGTGGTTTAGTGTTCGGCTTTTAGTTGCAGTCTGGGTGGTTGTTGTCATATTGTGGAGATCCTTTCAGGGCTAGTAGTATGGGGCAGCACCTAAAATGATATATTAATTAGTGTTCACATTCTTGTCCTCAGTTAGAGACCAAAATAAAGAACACATGCAAACAAGTTTCAGAGATCAAGCACACTGCAAACACTGTGTATAGCCTTGTTTGAAAGACTATAAAATAAAGTGAAATCAACCACATTGTGAGATGCAGCTACACAGTTGACTGTATGTTACTTATTGCTGCTTATAAGTCTAACGATCAAAGTAGAAACACAGTTAGCATTCATAATTAAACAAGTTGTTTGGCACCTATATATATATATATATATATATATATATATATATAGTTAGTTTTCACATAGGTTCATAGGTTCATAGGTTCATACTAGGCTATCTGCCCTAGGGCATTTATAAGCCTAGCCAGAATGTGTTTGGCTTTCGCCACCCATTTTAAATTTATTTTGCTATGCCCTTTTTCGAGGTTAGTATACTGTGCCTCTGTCTAACAGTGACACAGAAGTGATAACCGGGGTAAACCTACGATCTCCCATCCACTCATCAAGATTCCTCTTGAAGAGAGTCAATGAGGGACTCTGCCTAACCTGGACTGGGATTTTATTCTATAGTGAAGGAGCCTCTGGGTTATGAATCTGTCCCTCCAGCATGTCCTATTTATTTCAGTGCTGAGGTTCAAGTCTCTCGAGCTTAGCTCGATGGGATTTGGATTTTCTGAGGTGCAGCATGTCCATTAATTCCGGTTGGACATGGCTTTATACGTCAGGCACAGATCGCCTCTGAACAGGCGGTATGCCACTGAGTAGAGCTGGAGTTTCTTTAACTGGGCAGCATATGGCATCTGTTTGAGCCCTTTGATCCTCTTGGTGAGGTACTTTTGGGGTCTTTCCAGTTGCTGCAGGTGTCTGGTAAGGTACATCCCAAAGGGGCATTGTACTCAATTATGGGCCTGATGAGGGATGAGTAAAGAGGCACGATGACCTCCCTGATCTAGATGTGAATCCCTTCATGATTAGGTGGGCTATATAAAATGTTTTTCTAACCACTTTGGCCACATGGTTGTCAAATGAGAGATTACTATCAACTTGGGTCCCCAGGTCCCTAATTACTTCTTCTGTACTTAATGGATTTCCACCTATGTGGTAATTTGTGGGCACTTTGTTTTTCCAAAGGGATGACTATACACTTTTTGGCATTTAGCTTGAGGCCATGGCTCTGGCACCAGTTGTCTGTTTCTATGAGGCCCTTTTGGAGGATGCTTGTGTCGGCTGGAGAGTCGATTATGGCGCCCAGTTTGCAGTCATCTGCGAACTTGGTCAGCCACAGTCCTTCCGTGTTGGCCTGTACCTCCGAGAAATATATACCGAACAAGGGAGGTCCCAGGACTGAGCCTTGTGGGATACCACTTGTAACTGGTTTGGAGTCTGACATGGCTCCAGCAATTCTAACCATGTGGGTTCTGTCCTTGAGCCAGTTTGCAATCCATCTAGTGACATAGGGGTTTATATTTAAGCTGGTGAGCTTATCTATAATGCCCGAGTGGGGTATTGTATCGAAGGCTTTTGAGGTCCAGGTAGGCTGTGTGGACCACCTTCCCCTCGTCAATGGCCTTGGTGGCTGTTTCAAAGAAATCAACCAGGTTTAAGAGGCAGGATCTGCCCTTAACAAAGCCGAACTGGGTAGGATCCAGTGTTTGTAGGTCCCCAATATCTTTATTTATGAGGTCCATGATGATCCTTTCCATAGCTTTGCAGACCAAGCTAGTCAGGCTTATGGGGCGATAGTTTCCAGGATCCATTGAGGCACCACCTTTATGGAGAGGGACCACTGTTGCTGTACGCCACTCTTTGGCCACATATCCTGTAGTAAGGCTGAGATTGAACAGCAGTTTTATGTTTGGGTTTAGCTCTTCTTTGAGTTCATGTAGGATGCAGCCTGGGACACTATCTGGTCCCATTGATGCTGTGTTTTTTGCTTTGGAGAGGGCAGCTCTTACCTGAGCATCTGAGATGTCAGGGGGGCAGCACTCTGCTGGGACAGATATTTGCCCTTTTGGTGGGGAGAGGGGGGAGAAGTTTGCGCTGAACCTGTCAGCTAGGATGTTGGCAATGTCTGTGGGTTTGGTGTATTTTTTGTCATTTTGGACTAATTCTGAGCATATCTGGGAATTACCACCCAGGTTCCTAACATAACTAAAGAAAGCCTTGTGATTATCCTTAGTGTCCTGTGCAATTTTTCTCTCGAAGCTGGCCTTAGACAATTTTATGTGTGCCCGTAGTTTTTTGCTAATACTGATCAGTGATGCCTTCCGTTTTGGGATTTTGCTTTATCATTTAGTAGCTTCCTCCTTCTATTGTATAGTTTGTTTATGGCTGGGGTCCACCAGACAGGACGTCTGCCTTTGGAGGATTGGGTCTTGGTTATATTTGATATTGCATGATCCATGCATTCCTGAAGGTGTTCATAGAATGCGTTTATAAAGGATTCTGTGGTCTGGGCCGTATTTTCCACAGGCCCGGGGGCTTTGAAGGATTCCACCTCAGTTTTGAGGAGTGTAAAATTTGCTTTAGAGAAGTTTTTCACTGTGGTTTTCTAGGCAGGGGGTGGGGTCGGGATGTGAATATCCATTGGATTAGTTTATGGTCTGATCTTACCAGCGAGGGATACACTTCTGGTCTGGAGCATAGAGTCCCCATGTTGGTGATGATCAGGTCCAGTATGTTTTCCCCTCTTGTGGGAGTGGTAACAAGTTGTTCCATAGCATTTGAGTTTATAAATTCTAGGAACCTTTGGGCTAGGGTGTTGGAGCTAGAGTAATGCTCCCAGTCTATGTTTGGGTAGTTGAAGTCGCCCAATATAATGGTGTTTGTAGAGACCTTCATATTTTCCAGTGTTCTCAGGAAGGCCGAGTGGGGTTCCTGGGTTTGGGAGGGTGGTCTGTAGCAGGCTATAAACTGGAAGGCAGTTTTACCCACTGTTAGTTGCACATGGATAGTCTCTGATGCTTCGTGCTTTGCCACCAACCTGGAGATGTGGGTATCTTTGATGAATATCGATACTCCCTCCTTTTGTGGTTCAGTCCAAGTTTTGGGGCGAAAAGCATGGTATGAGGTATAACCTGGTAGTGCTGGGGTGCTCTCAGGAGCCCTGAACCAGGTTTCTGTTACTGCACAGATATCGATGTTCTCCATGCTAAGGAGAGTTTCGAGCGTGCATCTTGAGGTTTAGACTTCTGGCGTTGAGTAGCATTACTCTTAGTTTCTTATCCCTTGTGTTACCTATGGAGGTGGGTTTGTCTTTTGAGCCTTGCCTAAAAAAGGCACTATGGGGGTAGCAAGAGCCTTTGCCAATATCCGAAAGCCCAGGGTGACAGGTGCAAGCCGTCCCTAGCGAAGCATCGTGGCTTGTCGAGCATATCATCCCAAGCTGACAGGCATTGGATCCCCTTTGAATGACACCAGTACTTAAGCCAATTGTTGAAATTGATCACCTTGTCTTCATATTGTGGCATCATTCTTGGTGAGGGTAAGATGCTACTCAAGGTCAGGGTCATACCGGCCTGGGCTACATACTCAGAGAGCTCCTTTATGTCTCTTTTCATGTAGTCCAGGGAGGTACGTCTCAGGTCATTCACACCAGCATGGGCAATGACTGAGTCATATTTGTACTTGCCTTGGAGTGACCTGCGTGCTTGTGTTATGTGGCAGATCCTAGCCCGACAGGCTGCTCACCGTGACCCTCTCCTTGTTCAGCCTGGTGAGCGGGACGACAGTGTGCCTGACGATAGAGTCACCTATTACAAGTGTATCAGGTGTGTTGTTTAGTCTTAAGGGCTGTGACTGTTTGGCACACTGGCTTTGTGAGATATGTGTTGCACGTGTTTTGTTTTGGGGTAGCGGCTGCTTGGGTGTCTGCTTTGGAGGTCTTTATTTAGAGCCTCCGAGTATGTTTTTGTGTGATTATGTGTTTGGTTTGCTGTCGTGGTAGGTCTATGTGAGACTGGAATTGTAGTGAGTGTGGTTTCCTTCTCCTCCTGACTGGTTATGCCAGTACTGAGTTGAGAGAGGTTTGGCTCCAGTTTGGCTATATGGTTGCATCTCTCACATGTGTTGGAATTTGTTGGGAGGAGAAGAGGGTTGTCTGTGTACATGAGGCAGTTGTAACATTGCCTCAAAATTCCCAGATTCACCAGCTGGACCGGAGAGGAGATTGACAACTGACCTTTGGACATGCTAGAATAATATTGGGAATTCCTTAATAATTGAAAACCAGGGCCAGTGGGGAGTGAGGGTGTAGTGCTTTTAATTTTTAGTGCTGACTTATATAATTGCTTTAGTGAGCAAGTGCCAGGTAACTTAAGTGCAATGTGTTACAGGTAACTTAAATGCAAAACGACAAACAGTAACTTTCTTTCAAGTGAAACAAGGAAATAAGTACAGTAAGCAATGCAGATATCACTAGTGATCCACAGAAGTGCTGAGAAGCAGATTAGGTGGAATTAGTGTTCCAGGAAATAACAAGCAAACAAACAACAAGCATATAAACAAAGCTATATTCAGCAGGCCTGGATCTAGTCTATGCTACAGCAAACAAGGTGTACCAATTTCAGTAAGATACAGTTCAAATATTCAGGCACTATAAACCTTTAACCAGAAATTCCCAGCTCAGAAGGGCAGAGTCCAGCCTCTTCTCCCACAAGAGTGCAGACCACAAACCTTCTTAATGTAAAATAACTGGCCTGAAGCCCAAGTGCTTAAACCAGAACTAATACACTTTAAGAATAACAGACACTGGGCTCTCAATCAGCAGTTCCCAACTTAGAAGGATGAAAGCTACCTGTCCTGCCACCACAGGGCATGCCACAAACCTTCCTAATGTAAAACAACTGGTCTGAAGCCCAAGTGCTTAATCCAAAAGACTTAGAATGACAGCTAAACTTTAATCAAGTTACTACCAAGCAGTAATAAATACAATTGAATACTTTAGAGAATGCCTGGATTAGTGCTCAAGTTACACAAACAAAGCTTGATCCAGCAGGCCTGAATCCAGTCTATGCCACAGCAAACAAGGCGCACCAACTTCAGTAAGAAGCAGTTCAAATATGCATGCACTATAAGCCTTCAATCAGAAATTCCCAGCTCAGAAGGGCAGAATCCAGCCTCTCCTCCCACAAGAGTGCAGACCACGAACCCTCTTAATGTAAAATAACTGGCCTGAAAGCCCAAGTGCTTAAACCAGAATTAATACACTTTTAGAATAACAGACACTGAGCCCTCAATCAGCAGTTCCCAACCTAGAAGGATGTAAGCTACCTGTTCTGCCACTACAGTGCAGACCACAAACCCTCTCAGTGCAAAACAACTGGTCCGAAGCCCAAGTGTTTAAACCAGAAGGCTTAGAATGAGTTACACCAAGCAGTAATAAATACAATTCAGTACTTTTAAGATGATGCAAAAGTAAAAAAGTAGATAGAAACACAAGTACAGTAAAAGCAGATGACATTTTTTTTTTTTTTTTTTTTCTGAACAAGTGCTGAGATCAAAGAAACAGATTTGAGTGCTGAAACTAGAAAACTGGCTAGTTATAGGAAAAAAAAAACAAAGCTAGAAGGCTTCCCTCCAACACAGAAGGGCTTGGGGGCTCAGAAGCCTACAAATAGTCTGTACCACTTAACAGGAAAGGCAGGAAACAAGCTTAATTTTTTTTCTCTGTTTCCCAGATGCTCTCTTTGTACACAGTAGGAGTGCCTGAAATCAGAATATGATCTCACTGCACTCAGTTGAGTGAGCAAATGAGATGGGCCCAGAAGGAGTATCCAAACACAAATTTACAAGAGGGGCGGGCAGCTGCAAGGCCACTAAGATTAACACCAAAACAAAAACAGGGAGGGTGGGTGGGACTAACTGAAGAGCAGAGTGAAAACTTCCAGTTCAGCTAATATTTCTTCCACACAGTTAAAATCAATTTAAATACTGTATTTTTTTGAAAAAAAAAAAAAGCAGATAAAGGTACTTAAATTCTCTAATACGTCCAGTTGAATATAGCAAGTTCTTAGCCGGCCAAAGCTGAGGTTTTTAAGCAGAAAATATTTCACACTGTACCACTTAAATAGGCAAGGACAGGAAATCAAAGAATGTGACTACCCCCACACCTGTAATTACTAGCAAATAACAAAATTCAGCAAACACTGACTAACTTCCAGTTCAGCTAATATTCCTTCCACACTGAAGAGCAGAGTGAAAACTTCCAGTAACATACTTGTCCTCAGTTAGCGACCAAAATAAAGAACACATGCAAATGAGTTTCAGAGATCAAGCACACTGCGAACACTATCCCCCAGATTCTGCAAGCCCTGCACGGTGTGCAGGACTAGTGCAGGAGCTCCAGCAGGCAATATGTCTGCCTTGCGATCCAGGAATAACCTGTAGTGAAGTGCACGAGCACTCCTGCACTAGTCCTGCACAGACTCAGCCCCTGTATGCAAATTACCCCAGTTTCAGGAGAAATCCATGCAAATGAGGTGAATTTGTGATCCAGGAAGCTGGAAACTGGCCGTGCAGGACTAGTGTAATCTGCAGAAATGTACTCCGCCAGTAACGGAGTACATTTCTGCAAATTACAAAATGGAGCCATGACAGCTCCAAATAAAGGGTGGATATCATGTAGAAAGCATGCCAATGGCCAACTATAAGGCCACTGGCATGGAAAACATTTTCAAAAATAAAAAAATAAACTTTTTTTTTTTTCTGATTTCGGCTGTTTAAGCATAGGGCAGCCTCGCTCAAACGGGATTGGGCAGAAAATAAGAAAAAAAACCCCATAAAATAAGCATTCTAACCAAAATTACTATTTTGCCATTATACTCAATGGCAGGCAGAAGACAACATGGCCAGTGATTAGTAGTTGCTAAGGGGGGAGGCTCAGTGTGGGACATGTAACTGTGCATCAGCAGGCAATCCTATGCAAATGAGGGGAATGATACTGAATCCCAGATTTCCCCTGAGTACTAGTCAGCACCCAATAGTGTAAGAGCAGGAATAGCTTGGTGCAAGGATAGGAGTTAGCTGACATCATGGGGGGTGGGGTGTCAGGCATACTGTATGTGGATTGGAGCCCTGTGGCATGGGTTTGCTCTTAGCTTAGCAGAGCTAAGCAAGGGTGTGTGTCTGAGGCTGCCTAGCATTCTTTACATTGCCTAAGTGGGTGTGCATGCAGCGCACTGAGTTTTAAAGGAAAAAAAAAATAAACCAGGAAATAGCAGCTCTGTGCACATTTGAGCACTGTGTTTGTGCAGCGCATCCCCTGGCTTAAACAGGAAGGCAATGGGAAGGGAAAACAGCATCAGGAAGATAATCTAGGAAAATTAGCATAGCTGGCAGGTGACATGTATCAGAATCAGCAAATTACACAGGGAGCAGACCAGCCCAGCCTAGAACACTACTATAAACTATACAAACACCTTTCCTTCTGTTTTTCCCATACTCTACACCACCGGTGTATACAAGCGGGGAAATTTTAACAAACTAAACAACAAAATTATAGGGGCTTCAATAGCTATCATACAACAACATGTGGAAGAGGCTGAGGGTGGTGAAGATGTGAATGCTGTCGACCAACCCACACTGAAGAGAGGGAGAAGAGTGTACAGACCCAGGAAAACCTACCAGGGGCTACATGAGATGGAGATAGTGGAGCACTATAGGGTGGACAGGAACCTCCTACAGCAAATTGTTGAACTGTGCCGGCCACACCTGACACACAGAACTAACAGAGGGGAACCCATCCCAGTGGATACCAAGGTATGTGTAGGCTAACTAATCTCGCTGGAGGTCCTCATCCCGCCCCCACCTGAAACAAAAAAGACCACAGTGAAAAACTTCTCAAAAGCCGATTTCACACTTCTAAAAACTAGTGTGGTCTCCTTTAAGGCCCCTGAGCCAGTGGTAAACATTACTCAAACCACTGAATCACTTACAAATGCCTTCTACCAGCACCTACAGGACTGCATGGATCAGGCAATCCCAAACAAAACTAAGACTCTCTGTACCAAAGGCAAGCGTCCAGTCTGGTGGACCCCAGCCATAAACAAGCTCTACAACAAAAGGAGGAAGCTACTACAAGATAGAGCAAAATCCTTGAAAGGTAAGACACCTTTGATCATTATAAGTAAAAAACTAAGAGCTCTCATAAAATCATCCAAGGCAAATTTTGAGAGAAAAATCGCCAAGGACTCTAAAGACAATCATAAGGCCTTCTTTAGCTATGTTAGAAACCTAGGAGGAAACTCCCAGATATGCTCAGAATTAGTTCAAAATGATGTGAAAATTACTGAACCTACACACATTGCTAACATACTGGCTGACAGGTTCAGTGCAAACTTCTCCCCCAAAAGGAGAGATATCTATTCCAGAGGATTGTAGCCCCCAAACATCTCCAACGCCCAGGTGAGAACTGCCCTCACTAAGGCAAAAACACAACATCCATGGGACCGGATGGTGTCCCCGGCTGTGTGCTTCATGAACTCAACGAGGAATTAAACCCACAGTTAGGACAGCTGTTTAATCTTAGCCTCACCTCAGGATACACTCCAAGGAGTGGCGCACGCACTGTGGTCCCACTTCATAAGGGCGGTGCCTCCACAGACCCTGGAAATTACCGCCCCATTAGCTTGACAAGCCTTATCTGCAAAGCCATGGAGAGGATCATAATGGAACTCATAAATAAAGACATAGGGAACTTGCAGACTTTGGATCCAACCCAGTTTGGCTTTGTCAAAGGCAGATCCTGCCTCTAAACTTGGTTGACTTTTGAGACAGTCACCAAGGCCATTGATGAGGGAAAGGCAGTCCATACAGCCTACCTCGACCTGGCAAAGGCCTTCACACAATACCCCACTCAGGTATCATCGAAAAACTCATCAGCTTGAATGTAAACCCATACATCACAAGATGGGTTGCAAACTGGCTAAGTGACAGAACCCACAGGGTCAGAGTTGCTGGAGCCATGTCAGACTCAAAGCCTCACAAGTGGTGTCCCACAGGGCTCAGTCCTGGTCCACTCTTGTTCGGCATCTACTTTTCTGAAGTACAAGCAAACACAGGAGGGTTATGGCTGACAAAGTTTGCAGATGACTGCAAACTGCCATAGTCGAAACATCTGACACAGATATCCTCCAGAAGGGCCTCACAGAAACGGATAACTGGTGCCAGAGCCATGGCCTGAAGTTAAACGCCAAAAATGCATAGTCATACCCTTCGGAAAAACAAGGTTACCCTAGCTACCATATAGGTGGCAATCCACTGAGCACAGAAAAGTCATCAGGATCTGGGGACCCAAGTTGACAGTAGCCTTCGCTTGACACTCATGTTGCTAAAGTAGTTAGGAAAACCTTCTATATCGCCCACCTGATCATGAAGGGATTCACATCTAGATCAAGGGAGGTCATCGTCCCCTGTACTCATCACTCATTAGACCTATGATTGAGTACAATGCCCCATTCGAATGTATCTGACCAGACACCTGCTGCAGCTTGAAAGGCCCCAAAAGTTCCTCACCAAAAGGATAAAGGGTCTCAAAATATGTCTTATGCTGCCCGACTGAAAGAACTCCAGCTCTATTCAGTCTCATACCGCTTGCTCAGAGGTGACCTGTGCCTGACATATAAGGCCATGTCAAACCCAGATTTGATGAATATGCTTCACCTCAAAAAATCTAGATCCCTCAGAACCACAAGGGCGGGAGACTTAAACCTTGACACGGTTATAAATAGAACGTGCTGGAGGGACAGATTCATCACCCAGAGACTCCCTATGCTGTGGAACAAAATCCCGGTACATGTGAGGCAGAGAACCTCGCTGGTCTTGTTCAAGAGGAATCTTAACCAATGGATGGGAGATCGCAGATATACCCCAGGGATTACTTCAGTGTCACTGCTTGACAGAGGCACAGAAAAATGATAGGCATAGTTTTTATTCAAACTAAAGGGGTGGCGAAAGCCACATAACTATGGGCTAGGCTTATAAATGCCCTTGGGCAGATAGCCTAGTATGAACCTATGAACCTATGAACCTATGAACTAGCTACTGGTACCTTCCAAAGGCCACCTGGGTATATCATGGGGATCTCACAGGCATCAGCATCCAGGGTACTCCACCAGTTCCTGAATGCCATGTCAGCACATGTCGGTGAGCATGCATATTTCCCCAACACCCGTGAGGCATTAGCCAGCAATATGCATCTGTTCCAGCAAATAGCAGAATACCCTGAGGTAGTAGGTGCTATAGGCTGCATGCACATACTAATCAGAGCACCACCCAGTGAGTGAGGCAGGGTCTACATCAAACGCAAGGGCTTCCCCTCCATCAACTGCCAGGTCACGTGCTAAGCCCAGGGCATAATAATGAACGTTTGTGCTGGCTGCCCTGGAAGCTATCACGAAACCAACATCTGGCATCTGACGCAGCTGTACCATAGATTTGACAATGGGGGCATCCCTTACAGTCACCTAGTGGGGAATGCTGGTTACACACTGGAGCCGTGGCTGATGACACCCATCAGAAATGCACACACACCTGAACAAGAACTCCATAATGAGGTACGTGCACAGACCAGAATTATAATAGAGCATGGGCCGGATTCATGAAGGCTTGCACGGAGTCTAAGAGTAGTGTAAGATGTCAGACTGGCAATATGTCTGCCGAGCAATTCAACAATAGCCAGCAGTGGTTTGCATGAGAGCTCCTAAAACTACTCTTGCACGGACAGTGTTATGGTATGCAAATTACCTCATTTGCTGCTGAAATGTATGCAAATGAGGTAAATTTGCGATCCAGGAACCACTAACCTGTCCGTGGAAGAGCAGTGTTATTTGCAGAAATGTACTCTGTTGATAACGGAGTACTATTCTGCAAATATCTAAACAGAGCTATAACAGCTCCAAATAAAGGATGCATCCAGTTGATGAAGCATGCCAATGGCCAAATATAAGGCCACTGGCATTTTTTTAGGTTGAAAATTTAAAAAATTAATTTTTATTTTTTTCCCCGATCTCTGATGTTTAAGAATAGCGCAGTGCTGTGCAAACGTGCGGCACTTTATAAACCAGAAAATAATTAAAAAATAGCCAATAATAGGCATTTTTAATAAAAAGATTATTCTGCCATGCAGGTGAATTGAAGGCTGAAGACAACATGGCTACTGAGTAGTGGTTGCTAAGGGAGGAAGCTCAGTTTGAGAGATGTAACCAAGTATTAGTAGGCAATCATATGCAAATGAGGATAAGGATAGTGAATCCCAATTTTCCCTGGCATGTGAGCCATGTCCCTAGAGTGTAAGTGTAGGAGTAGGGGAGTAGTAGAGTAGAAGATAGGTGACATCATGAGGGGGTATGTATGAAAGACTGTAAGCTTACTGGAGCACAGTGGCTTGTGTTTGCCCTGAGTTGCTCAGGATTGCAAGAGGTGTGTCTGCAGTTGCCCTAGCTGAAAACCAGAAACCAAAGATGTACGCCGTGGATATATCTAAAATTTCTTGCAAACATGCTTACACCGTGTGTGCACGTGTGCGCATGTGTGCGCTTGTTTGTGCTGAGTTGCCCCTTGTGGAAACAGAAAGGGAAAAGGAAGGAAAAGAAGTAGTAGGAAGTTAACCAAGGAGAACTAGCAGAGCTGCCAAGTGAAATAAATCAGAATCAGCCAATTACACAGGCAGTACACTAGCCCAGCCTAGCCCAGCCCAGCACTTAAAACTCTGCAAACAACATTCCCCCATGATTTCTCAAGAACACTGCAACACTGCAGTATACAAAGAGTGAAAACTTAAAAAGGTTAACTCAGACAAAAAAATGTTAGGGGCTGCCATTGCTATCATAAGCCAACAGGTGCAAGATGCTGAGGGTGGTGCCGGAGAAGTACAGACCCAGGGTAACCTACCAGGGGCTACATGAGCTGGAGATAGTGGAGTGCTATAGAGTGGAGAGAGACCTCCTGCAGCAAATTGTTAAGCTGTGCAGGCCATGCCTCACACACAGAACCAACAGAGGGGAACCCATCCCAGTGGAAACCAAGGTATGTGCTGGCCTAAAAATACTAGCAAAAAGTACCTTCCAGAGACCAACTGGTGATATGATGGGGATTTCACAGGCATCAGCATCCAGGGTACTGCATCAGTTCCTGAATGTCATGTCAGCACATGTCAGTGATCATGTATATTTCCCCAATTCCTGGCATTGGCCAGCAATATGTGTCTTTTCCAGCAAATAGCAGAATACCCTAAGGTAGTGGGTGCAATAGACTACATGCACATACACATCAAAGCACCACCAGGTGAGCGGGGTAGGGCCTGCATCAACCGCAAAGGCTTCCCCTCCATCAACTGCCAGGTCGTGTGTGATGCCCAGGACATAATACTGAATGTGTGTGCTGGCTGCCCTGGAAGCTACCACGATTCCCATATCTGGCATCTGATGCAGCTCTACCAGAGATTTGCCAATGGGGACATCCCTGATGGTCACCTAGTGGGGGATGCTGGATATGCACTGGAGCCATGGCTGATGATACCCATCAGAAATGCACACACACCTGAACAAGAACTCCATAATGAGGCACACGCACAAACACGAAATGTAATCGAGCATGTGTTTGGGATGCTCAAGTCACGGTTCCGGTGCCTAGACACATCTGGTGGAGCCTTGCAGTACTCACCAACTACATGTACCCAAATTGTCATGGTGCACAATATGATCCTGCAAAAACAGCTGCAGCAGGAACAGCACGAGGCAGGGCAAAACAGCCCCCCACCATTACCAAGGCCATCACAGGCAGAGCGTGACTCGGAGGAGGAACAACCTGAGCCTGCCTAGTAGGCAGAGGTGTGCCCAGTATGCCTTGGCCTTGGCAAAGAGGCAACGCATACATACACTGGCTCAGTAGGAACCCTGGAAATGATACCTCTCTCTGACTCGCAAATAAAATAAAAGGGATGCCTAACTTGACACTACCTGTTTTCAAACATGTATAGGGAGTGTACTATGTGCATCTGACATAGGCAACCATTCAGTACCACCTGAGGCATGATTGCCATGTTTTAAGCAATATAAAACAGTGCTAAGCAGCTTTTACCACTATTTAGTATATGTAAACAAAATTGCCCACGCTAACTAGCGCAACATCGGGCAATGTTGAGCAATGTTGGGCAAGGTCGGGCAAAGTCGGGCAAAGTTGAGCAAAGTCAGGTAAACATGCTCATATTTGCTTTACTGTTCCTTAAGCAGTCTGGTCTGCCCAGCATGAAAATAAAAAGCAGTGACAGGGCTCGAACCCAGGATACTGTGTACTATAGTCTATGTGGACTATAGTCACAGTACTAGACCACTAAGCCATGACAGCATTTCACTGGCACAGACACAGCAGGACAATTGTACACTAATGCAAACACAAACAAATGCTGTATCATGCCCCTAAAGAGGCATATGGGTAAACTCCCCCACAGGCCTATGCAGACAGAGAACAGGAGGCCAGGCAGTGTGATGTGGGTTGGGTAGGCTATGAAGTCGCAATCTAATATACGTGACATTGGATGCTAAGATCTGTAGTACAGTTGTATGCCTCAAGCCAGTATGATAGGCAACAGTACAAACTGAAATGGTGTACCTTACATAGCAGTGCAGGCCTAGCAAATGTGTATAAGTGTCAGGTGAACCCCTCATCCTATGTATACCCACATTAACAATCAGGTGTGCCCCCGAGTAAAAATGTAGAAAGAATAGCTGTCCCCCTGTATGTAGAAATGTTGATAAGTCTATGCAAAGTGTCTCAGGGAAGCCCTGCAGGCACAGCATGATCCCTGTTGATTTATAACACAAAGGTGAGCCCTGCAGTAAAAATACAACTTGATTTTCCACACACATATAGTATAAATGTCTATACCGGGAGTGCTCACATACTTCAACAAATGTAGTGGATTTCAGTCAGCAACATACTGAAAGGTCATACTGGGCATGCTCACACACTTAGGCCATGTCTGAGTACAGCAGTGGGTCACACATATCTGGCAGTTGCATGTTTTACCCCGGAAACCTGTCACTATTCACCAATCCTGCCTTGTGCACACAGTTATATGAAAACAGACACATATAATATATTGGAACCCTGTCATAATCAAACTATGTACCACAAGTACTTAAGTTGTTCACAGAAAGTGAAAAATCAAAGAAGATCAATAAACCTGCAATCAGTATCATCAATAAACAATGTGCACTCCAAACATTATCCAGTCCATGTTCTGGCAAAATAATATGTGAAGGAGTCCATAGAGAACCATGACGCTTCCTTCCGCTATTTCATAAATAGCAATCTACACTCATATATGTCCTGCGTCAGTGCAAACTGTAAATGACTGACATTGCCAACATCCTGTCAGACAGGCTCATACATACATACCCCCCTCTCACTGACAAAAGGCCACATCATCATACCTGGAGATTGTGAAAGCACAGATATCACATATAGAATGGGTAAACAGCTCCTTCCAAACCTGAAAACATGGCATCTATGGGATTACACTGTTTCCCTACCTGTGTCATAAGTGAACTCCAGAACAAACAGACCCTGCACCTGAACAGTCTGTTGAGCCTCACCCTCTGTACAGGATATGAAACTGTTGAATGGGTTACAGCAACATTTGGCACACTCCACAAGTGTTCATGCACAACAAACCATGGGAACTATTGTCTTATAAGCCTTATCTGCAAAACCATGGTGTCCATCATGATGGACCTCATAAACAGGGGTATTGGGAGCCTATAAACACCCAGCCCTAGCCATATTGGTTTGTTCAGGGGCAGATCATGGGTCCCAAACCTGCTACACTGTTTTCAAAGCAGTCACCCAGGACATACAGCAATGAAATGAGCTACACATGTCCCACATAGACCTTGTAAAGCCTGTTGCAAACATCCCAGACACATGTCATATCCACAATATCAACAACCCGTGCATAAATATGTATGTCATCTGATGGATTGCCAAATGGGGCACAGATAGATCCCACAAGGTAAGAAATGTGGTCACCTGTTCAAGCTGGTAACAACTGCTGTCCCCCCTGGCTCAGTCATGAGACCCCACCTGTCTGGTGTATGCTCTTCAGATATACAGTCAAACACACGAGGGCTATGTTTAGCAAAGGTTGTGGCTGACTGCGCAAATGTTGTCATACCCGATGTTTGGGACAACAGAGACATCCTTATAAAGGTTCACAGTCAGACAGATGTGGTGACAGGATTATGGCCCCTAGCTACAGTCATACAAATGCCACATAGGTGCCAACACCATAAATATGGAGTTGATATGGACACATGTGGATAGTCATCTCCACTTCCAGAAACACATTCACAAAGTGGTTAGGAAAACATGCTATGTGTTCCCACAAACCGCCAAAGTCTTTGCATGTAGGCCATCAGTCATCAGACCTGTATGAGAGTACCACATCAGAGTTGCAATGCATCTGCCTAGGCACCTTCAGCAGCTGGAAAGAGCACTGAAGTACCTCAACAAGAGGATTACTTGCATCAAACAGTTGCCCCATGCAACATGACTGAATTTAATTCAATCTGTACTCTGTTGCATACTGTCTACTCATGAGATCTCTGCCCAACAGACAGGTCCATGTCCAATGCAGAACTGATGTACATGCACTATATGTAGTAAACCCAAGCTCACTGTACCACATGCTCTAGGGATATCATCATCACAACATTAAATAAAACATGTTGGAGGGATACAGTACTACCTCACAGACATCCCTTGCTTTGGAACAGGCTCCCAGCCAACAGTAGGCCGAGTCCCTCACTGACACTCTTCCAGAGGAGCCTTGATGAGTGTATGTGAAACTGAAGTGTCACACCAGGAAGCACTTCATCAGCTCTATTACATAGAGGTCTAGGGAACTAACACCATGGGTGGAGATAGCTGCACACTCTGGTCATACTAATATATGCATTCAGGCAGATAGCCTATTACCTACCTATATACCTATATATATATATATATATATATATATATATATATATATATATATATATATATATATATATATATATATGTGTGTGTGTAGGGGGAACACAGTATAATAAGGCAAAGATGGATGTGCACATATGTATGTAAGAAGGTGACCATCAACACCCATTCTGCTATGTACCTCACAAGACATCTACAACAACTGGAAAGCCTGCAGAAATACCTCACAAGGAGCATTGGTGGCCTGACATACATGCCATACACAGACCGTCTGTAAATGCTCCAGCTGTACTGTCTTGCATATTGCCTACTCAGAGGTGATCTCTGCATAACATACAAAGTTATGTCAAGCACAGAGCTGTTGGACATGCCCCACGTAGAACACTCACAATCCCTCTGATCCTCGGACCCAAAACCCAGAGTGAAATACAGAAGGAATGGGTGTATCCATTTACCTTATGGATACACACTCCTCCAGGTCAGTGGCACAGCATGAGGCCGCGGAGACCATGCAAGTGCAAGTCACATTGAGCAAAGCTGCTTATCACATTGTAGGCTGCTACAGATCACCTACCATGTCTCAGGAACCTCACTCAGTATTCTGAGAACAGTGGAAAATATAAAGGTCCTACCAAACAGCATTATATGAGGGGATTACAACTACCCAAACATTGACCGAGATAATTACTGGTGTACAATGTATGTTGCCCAATGCTTCCTAGAGTGTAAACACTCAAATGCCCTGGAACAGCTGGCCACCATGGCTACTAGAGGTGACAATGTACTGGACTGGAGCATCACCAACATGGGGTACCAGTGTTCCCCAACAGAGATAAACCCCTTGCTGGTAATACAGATCATAAAGTAATCACAGTGGACATCCACATGCACCCCCCCCCCCCAGTCAAGTAAACCACTGTGAAGACATTGCAAAAGCAAAATGCACACTTCTCAGGACCAAAGTGTAAGGTTCCAAAGCCCCCTTGCTATAGGATAATGCTATACAATCTGCAGCATCATTTGCAAGTGCATTCTATGAGCATCTACAAGGATGCATGGATCGAGACATCCCAAATAAAACTAAGATGCACACCTCCAAAGGGAAGACACCAAGCCAGTGGTTGTTGTCCATAAATAAGCTATACAACAGAAGGAGAAAACTAACACATGATAGGGTAAACCACACAAAAGGAAAGGCATCACTGATCAGTATTAGGAAGACACAATGATTGCTCATAAAATAATGCAAGGCCTGTTTCTAAAAACAAAATGCCAAGGAATGTAAGAATCACCACCACAAATCTTTCGTTAGCTATACCAAACATTTAGGTGGCAACTCACAAATATGTTGTCAGCCACTGCAAAGTGGCAAAACATACACTGGACCAACTGAAATTGGCCACATCATGGTGGACAAGTGCAGTGCAACCCCCCATCACCCCCAAAAGGCCTGTGTCCATCTCGGAAGAATGCACAGCCCCAGACATCATGGACATGCAGGTAGAAACAGCACTCTCCAAAGCTACAAACACAGCATCAATGGGTCTGGATGGTGTGCCAGGCTGCATCTTACACCAGCCCCAAAAGGAACTACACCCACACCTACATTCACTGTCCAGACTCAACCGTACCACAGGCTATGTACCCAAAGAATGGCATACAGCAACAGCCATCCAGCTCCACAAAGGTGTTGCCACAACAGAACCTGGAAACTATTGCCCTATAGGCCTACACAGCCTGGTCTGCAAAGCTATGGAGCAGATTATCATGGAACCCATAAACAGACACATTGGGAAACAACAGACACTGGACTCTACCCAACTTGGCTTAGTTAAAGGCAGATCCTGCCCCCTAAACCTAGTTCACATCCTTGAAATAAATACCAAGGACATAGATGGAGGTGAACATAGGCCACACAGCCCACCTGGACCTCACTAAGGCCTTTGACACCATTCCCCACTCTGGCATCATGGACAAGCTTACCAGCCTGAACATTAACACCTATGTCACGGGATGGGTGGCCAGCTGTCTCACAGATTGAATTCACATGTTCAGAGTTGCGTGTGCCATGTCCGACTGTAAGCCACTCACAAATGGCATCCCACAGGTCTTAGTCCTGGGACCCAACCTGTTCAGTAGTTACTGCTCAGAGGTACAGACAAGCACGGGAGGAGTATGGCTGAACGAGTTTGCAGATGACTGCCAACTGTGATCCATAATCGACTCTACGGCTGACACAGACATCTTCCAGAAGGGTCTTACAGAGACAGATACCTGGTGTCAAACAATGCCCTCAAGCAGAATGCCAAACAATGCATAGACATCCCTTTGGATAAAACAAAGTGCAGACAAATTACCACATAGGTGGTAATCCAGTATGTATGGAGAATGTAATTATGGACCTGTGGACCCAGGTAGATAGTACACTCTCCTTTGATGATCACATTGCCAAAGTGTTTAGAAATACCATCTATGTAGCCCACCTAATGTACACACTTTGTGTAGTCTGATGATGTCACCATCCTACAAATATACCTGTGGAAAGAAGAGCAGCCAATAATGTGTATAGCATGTCATGTAAATGCGTACTGCTGTAATATCATAACATAATTATGTAGGGCTTTGAATCCTGCAACTGACAACTGTATGAGAGTCTGTGTGTGTCTCTCCCCTTGGAAAGGAGCAATATTTTTGGAGACTACTACAACACATTCAAAGTAGTATTCTCACCTTTGTCAGGTCAGATCATGTCACCATCCTACAAATATACCTGTGGAAAGAAGAACTCCCAGTAAGGTGTATAGTGCATCATGGAAATGCGTACTGCTGTAGTACCATAACATAGTTAGGTAAGGGTTTTAATCCTGCAACTGACAACTGTATGAGAGTCTATGTGTGTGTGTCTCTCCCCTTGGAAAGGAGCAACCTTTTTGGAGACCACTACAACACATTCAAAGTGGTATTCCCACCTTTGTCAGGTCGGATGATGTCACCATCCTACAAATATACCTGTGGAAAGAAGAACGCTCAGTAATGTACATAGTGCATCAAATAAATGTGTACTGCTGTAGTACCATAACGTAGCTAGGTAGGAGTTTGAATCCTGCAACTGACAACTGTATGAGAGTCTGTGTGTGTGTCTCCCCTTGGAAAGGAGCAACCTTTTTGGAGACTACTACAACACATTCAAAGTGGTATTCTCACCTTTGTCAGGTTGGATGATGTCACCATCCTAAAAATATACCTGTAGAAAGAAGAACTCCCAGTAATGTGTATAGCGCTCATGTAAATGCGTACTGCTGTAGTATCCTAATGTAGTTAGGTAGGGGTTGGAATCCTGCACTTGGTGACTGTGTGTGTGGTGCTTCACGTGTGTGACACTGTTGGTCAAAGTGTCGTGGGTTTTGCTTTTACTACCATATGACATATCACAATGACAAGAGTATGTGCATTACACATATCAGGTAGCTGTGTGGCAATTACATATACATACATGTGACCTCGATTATTTCATAGGGGGGAACCCTGCTTTCTCCATTAACACATCTGTTATCTTTGCCAGGGTGTGCTGCTGCTTTACAGACCTGAGGTCACATCTGTATGCTTGTGACAAGCCCAGTCACTGCAGTGATCCCTGGCCTAGGTCATCTGTGTCACACACACTCATTACAGTTTCTATTGAATAGTGTGAGTGAGGGTTTATGCCTGAGGTATATTTGAAACCTGTTCAAACGCAGCAAAGTCTGTCAATGATGGCTATTCATTATAGGTGTACAACAACCTTTGTGGATATACCTGTGGACCCCTTATTGCTTATGTGATCCACTGAGGGATTTCCAAATACCTTTAGAAATGTGATTATCAAAGCAGATATGTCATAACACTTGGCTGTATGTATACATCGGTACATGCTGAACATGTTGGGGACTAATACCCATGTGGTACTGTGGGGATACTATGTTTTGTGAAGGTGGATGACTGTGCTTTAGCTGGCTTATAGCTTTACAGCATGGGTTTGACAATGGGTATCTGTCTGTATGATACCCTTGTGGAGGATGTGTGTGTCATCTGGAGAATGCATTATAGCCCACAGTATGCATTTCCAAACGTGGATGAACATAGCCCTACTGTGTATGCTTGTACCTAAGAGAGCTATATGCCAAACAGGGGTGGTCCCAGGAATGGGTGCAGGTGAATAACACTAGTTACTGGCATAGTATAGTACCCGAAAGATCCAAATGTTACTGTGTGTCCTACATCTGTGTGTCAGTTGTCAAGACATATCTAACGAATGTTTATGGTCAGGCTGTTGAGGTGATGCATACTACCAGAATGCACACCAATGACAGATAGTAACAGTATCCCCACAGCACAGTGTCAAACCATGTCATACACACATGCTTACTCAGGTTCTAAAATGTGTGTAGTACAATGCATACTGGCCACCAACAGAAACTATGGAATGTTAACACTGTGTAATATAAGGCATGTCACCCTGCCCATGTGTCCACTATGCATGTACATGCAGACAGTGCACCTCCACCATGTTCACCAATGTACACCTGCAAATCTGTGCTGCACACATCCCACATGTGCTGTCCACTCTCTAACACATGCTGCCAATACTACACACATCAGCCAAGTGGCACATGGGTGGACAATACACTATTGGAATTAACACTGGTGTAAACAATACTACATTGACAATTATAGCTTTAATGCTTCATGCCTGCTCAGCTACACCTTCAAGGATATCATTACAGTTTACTGCTGACAACATGCTAACATTGCTATACTGCTATAAATTCACCCTGTGCATCAGCACCATGTTAGCCTGTTCCTGCATCAATGTTACAGATGACATAGGTGGCACAGGTTTCATCATATGCAGAGGGTGTGTTGTTGGTTTGCCAGAGACCTACATTGAGCCATACAATCGACATGTATGTGTGTGTGTGTGTGTGTGTGTGTGTGTGTGTGTGTGTGTGTGTGTGTGTGTGTGAGAGAGAGGGCCAAGAGCACTGGTATGGGCCAATGTTGATGTAATGTGTGCGGGTATGTGTTAGCCCTAGGTGTCTGGTTTATGTGTGTGTGTGTCTGCATGCACACAGTTCCAACTTGTGGCTGCCATATACGGGGATTTGTGGGACAGCCACATACTGTACCTGCCAGGCTTTACAGATTACCATCTCTGGCCATGGATATGGTACCTGTGCCTGGCAGGGGTGATACTGACAGCATCAGGTACTAAGCCAGACTGGGTACTATCCTCAGAGGTAGACATATGTACACTGGACCCAGGTCCCTGCTGGGACTGGCCAGAGCCATGTGCACGTGGTCTTCTAGGATGGTCTATGGGCAGCCCACCCCCGACATTGCTGGGGCTGGTACTGGCACTACGGGAGCGGCTGTGACTTGAGGGACATCCGCGGCAACTGCCAGCTGCTGATGTTGCTAGCATACATCCACGTCTACATCTCAACCACCCCGCACTGTCCTGACACATGGACATGACATTGCGGAGGACATCTAATGTCTCACCCCAACGTCTATCAATGACCTCAGTATAATTACAGATGGCACCTGCTAGGTCACGGATACTGTCATTTAAAGTGGTGTTATGTGCCCTCTGTGCTCTTAGTCCCTGTCTGGTGTACCGTTCCATTTGTGCCTCTGCCTCCATGACAGCCTGGAACATGTGTGAGGTTGTAAGACCTGTGGCACATCTGCCAGGGGGCATGATGACTAGCAGTGCTCCGACAAGAACCCCTGGACATCTGCCTATGTGGTACCATTCCAGACATCTGGCTATGGCTGCTGTGTCTGGATGCATGTGCCATAGATACCACACTGCCCTGGCCATTGCTGACTGTACACTGTCCCTCAGCTAAGGGCATTGGTGATGATGGATGTATAGGCAGTATGACTGTGTGCATGGATGGGGTGGACACTTGTGTACTGTCGATTGGTGGCCCAATGACAGACCCTGGCAAACATGCCTGTGCCTCAACACACCTATCCTCATTATCACTATTTGTGTCAGTGACATCAGGTTCCCTGCTGCACTGAACCAGCCCAACCTCAGCACCTGTGAGAGGAAGACAGGAAACACAGTTTATGACCTGTACATGATGTCAGAACACATGCACACATGAACACATGCACACATGCACACATAAACACATGCACACATGCACACATCCACACATGCACACATGAAAACATGAACACATGCACACATGCACACATGCACACATGAACACATGCACACATGCACACATGAACAAATGCCCACATGAACACATGCACACATGAACACATGCACACATGCACACATGCACACATGTACACATGCACACAAATACACACACACACACACACACACACACACACACACACACACACACACACACACACAAACACACCACCAGCAATCCAGAACATACTCAATAGCGGTTGATGGTGGGGTACAGTATCACAAGCCAAACAGTCATATCACACGTGTCAGCATGCAGGACGTGTGTTGCTCAACAGCATGCAGCGCGAGTGTAGACAGTCCTTGCTAATAACAGTATACATGGCTTTGATGCATGTGTGTTGTTTTTCAATGATTGGCCTCACCCTGGAACACAATGTGTACATGGACACAACATTGCTGTGCAAGTATTAAAAGCTCTTTAATGCCTTGTGCACCATCACTCACAGGTATACATACCATGGCTGGATGTGTATCTGTGTGTCACATAGATATCCATTTCTGATTAGAGCATCTGTGTCTTTAGCAGATAATTGTGGACACAGGTTTAGCTCATGCATGTGATGTATACACAGAGGATCAGTGGTGCATGTATACCTGATGGAATACCATTGCTCAACATAGCCATTGTACAGTAGTTATGGTGAGTGTAGAACATATTGTGGACATGCCAGTGCCAGCCATGACATGGCATGCTACAACACAACTGCAACATTAAACATCACACATACCCAATGTGTGTCATGTGAACTATACACTCAGTAGCATTACAAGACATATATGTGTCACTTTGTGCAAATGGTGATTGCTATGCATATTGTGTATAGGTGCATATGTTTGCACACACACACACACACACACACACAACATTGAGGTCTATAGCAATGAATGCTATGTGTAGTACTGTGGTTACTGTAACTGGATGGGGTGTAGTGCCATGAACCATCATCATGCAGCATCATGTGGTCCCTCAAGGCTCCTAATGTGTGCCAGACCGGCACCTATCATGCTGTACCTGAACTGCAGTACCATGGCTACATTCACCATTTCACAGCCAGTTGTTACATGGGTTTGTAAGGTGCCCAATAGGGAGCATTGCCTAACATGAATGTGTTGTGTGTTGAAGAGTGTTGCACCACCCCATGATAGGCCTCTAACCCTCAGGTATATTATGTGTGCTGTGTGGATGACATTTGGGATACTGGAGTGTGATCTTACAGTGGGTGTCTGAATATGCCATGTGTAGCATATTAACATGTACTGTGCATAACAAAGTTGTGTATGTTGTGTGCATGTGTATCAACTCTGCCTATCCAATGTCCACTACAGTGTAGCCACAATTGTTTGGGATGCTCTGTGTATTGCATGTGTTTGAGGCAGCTACTCACGTTACTGAGATGTGCATAGTCTCACAGCAAACATGCACAGTATGCATTATGCCTAGGTATGTTACATGTGTACATGGCCTACACCTCACCTATGACATGCACATTTTATTTGCAATATTAAATGTAGAACCCACTCACCAGCATGGGTCTGCTGCCTTGCTGTCACACCAGTGGGACCTACAAGGATATGAGACAGTTTGTCAGTGGCAACAACTGTGGCATTGCTACTGTGGGTTTGCAATCTTACAGTAGTACAACAGTTGACAGTCACAGGCCTACAGATTATGTTCCAAATTATCAGTATTGCACAACACCAGGCTCCACATCTTCTAACTACACAGTACACATCTCACAAATGCATGATCTACAAATAGAGGTAACAGTAGTCTACAGATATGCCATGTTACTTGCACGCTCCATGTGAACTTGCTGGGTGGCTCTGGCCTCCATGATGATACATGTCTGCTGGTGTTATTGTTGGCCAGGAGCCACCAGGCTCAGGAGCAGCTCCTTCACTCTGGTGAGGGGGGGATGGATGGTAACCCCACCACCTGTGACAAGCTGTTGTCTACGGACATCAGATGGACTGTGCCTGCCAGGGGTTCCATGGGCACTTCCAGGTACAGGCCTTGATGTGCTACTCTCACCTGATGATGACAAAAGTCCGCTGGTACCAGGTCCCTCTTGGGACTGGCCAGGACCATGTGCTCGTGGCCTGCTGTGGTGTGGTGTGGGCAACACCCCCACACACGGCTGGGGCTGATACTGCAACTATTGGAGCCCCTTGGTGTCCTAGCATGTCCACGTTGACTGCCAGCTGTTAGTTTTCTGGCCTACATCCACGCAGCCGTCGCCACACATCCACCACACTTTCAAGCACAGACATACCACGGTCAATGAGGGCCATCATCTCACCAGACCATCTATCCATGAGCTCGTTATAAGCACGGATGGCACCAGACAGTTCCCGGAAGTTGTCGATGGCAGATGTGAGAGCAGCCTCAGGCCCTGTCTGGTGTAATGTTCCATATGTGCCTGTGACACCATAACAGCCTGAAACATGCGCCTGCTAGTACCAGCTATGTCATCTCTGCCAGGGACATGATGTCCAGCAGCCCTACCACAAGCACTCTGGGTCATCTGCCTATGTGGTGCTCTGCCAGACATCCGGCTATACCTGCTGTGACCAGACACAATAGGCATGGTTAGCACACTTTTCTGTGCACTGCCACCAAATGCCAGCTGTCCCTCCGCTATGGCCACTGGTGATGGGGTATGTATAGGCACTGAAACTGTGTGTGGGGTTGGGGTGGCTAAAAGGGGTATGTCAAATGATGGCTCTGTTTCGGCCCCTGAAACCCCACCTGTGCCTCAACAGTGCTATCATCATCTTTGGTGTCTGTATGGAAACCAACATCAGATTGCATGTAGGAGGGACCCTGACCCACTTTACCACCTGTGGGGGGAAAACAATAAATGCACTTTAAAACCTGTACAGCATTGCCTAACAGTACACACACAGACACACACACACACACACACACACACACACACACACACACACACACACACACACACACACACACCACCATAATACCTACCTGTCTGTGACTTTACAGACAGTCCCACATATATTTCCATGTGTTCCCCATCTTACATCACACTTGGTAACATACACACATTGATACCACTCATTAACATATCAGTCCTCTAAATGCCTAGACAAGTGATCACAACACAAGACCTGTTACTACATTACCTGCCTGACCTGTGTGTTGTGGTTTTTAGATGGCCTCACTGCTGTCATTCAGTGTTCACCCCGTGTATGTCCAGACATCATGAGCATGGACCCTACATGTGTGGGCTACTATGTTCACTCCATAATATCACGCACTGGTGTGTCATGTGTATGTATTGCTCAGTACATGCCAGATATGTTGCACAATCAGCTTATCATGTGACCAATCCAATACTCTTACACTGGCAACCACCAGAGCATACTGTGGCTATGGTGGGTGCACATACCCTTATTGATATGATGCACCCATCCTTGATCTGCCATGGGACCACATCACCACATATCTTAACAGTACATGAGCCTGATATGTTACATATGTCCTGTACTATCACAAGCAGTCTCTATGGAATGTGTTAGGTGTGCGGATGCTGACCATGATGCATACACTCTGTGTGGGCATATGTGTGCACACCCTTATCATGACAGTGTGTCACACCTCCTGTTATGTGTACTATAGCAGTCACTACTCATAGAAGGACTTTTCTTTTTCCCAATGATTTGTTTGACGAATGTGTCGCCTGGTACACTAGGTACCATGACGACATGTTCTTTATTTGGAAAGCACCACCATCTCGGGTCCCATTGTTTATCGATAGTATTTCTAATATGACTAATTTTTTGGAGTTTACTTATAACTTGCAAGAATTGAGCATCAGCTACTTGGATATTTTATTGATTAAGGATTTAGCTAATTCAAGATATAAGAGTGTCATTTATAGGAAACCCACTTACTCCAATTTGTTCCTCCATTTTTCCAGTTACCACCCTAACCACCAAAAGAAGGCCGTAGTCAAGGAGCAGATGGTTAGGGCGGCTAGGATGATATCTGATGAAGGAGATTTTTTGGAGGAATGTGAACATTTGAGTACCATGTTTAATAGCAGGGGGTATCCTTTCTGGTTTGTTTCAGAGATAAAATTTGAAGTCATTCGTAAAAGGCAGTCTGGTTTTTATAAACCAATTTTGATTAGTGATTGTATTTTTCAACCTACCCCCAGTGAAGGGCGGGGGTTTAATATAGATCAAACCCATAACAAAATTAAGGAATTTACAGGAACCAGATTTTTGTGTACATTTAGTTTAGACCATGTTGGTATTAGGAATGTTGTTCATAAGAATTGGACTCTTATTGCCGAAGACCCTTTTTTGTTTAGGCAGTTAGGCGATACCCCAAAAATTACCTTCAGAAGAGGTTATAATCTGAAGGCACTTTTGGAGTCTAAGTCTAAACCTAAGGGTCACGATAATTTTGGAATGAGGAAATGTGGGGCATGTAGGCAGTGTAGGTATGTGCACACAGATCCTAAAGTTAAACTTAGGGACAAAACATATAATGTCATAGGTAAATTTAATTGTGAATCCAGAAGTGTTGTCTATGTTGCTGCCTGCCAAAAATGCACTGCTTTTCATAGCGGTAAGACCGAAAGGAAAGTGAAGCAGCACATTTATGAACATGTATATGCTATTAATAGACAAGATCTTAATAATGCTTTGGCAAGGCACAGTAATGAATTTCCAGACCACCATTTTAAATTTACTGTCCTTAAGATGGTTAATTCCGATATCAGGGGTGGCCCTTGGCAGAATCAGTTGGAAATTGAAGAATTGTTTTGGCAAATTCGTACTGCCACATATATTTATCCTGGTTTGAACGACCATGTGTCTTTAAGTTGCATTTTAAAAAGTCTTGCCTTAAAAAGGTGATATTAGTTTATTAGTTTTTATTTATTTTTAAATGTGTCTTAAAATTAAAATTGGTTTTTAAATGAAGGTTTTTATATGTGTTATATACATATTTATGTATAATGTATATTTCTGCTCTTGATTTACACATTTATATACATATAGAATATATATATATATATATATATACTTATTATATTTATTATAGTTATATATATATGTTTATATTTGGTTATAAATTAAATATAGATTTTTTCTGCTTGTTTAATTATTTAAATTATACATTGTTTGAATGGCATTGTAAGTTTTAGCACTGGGATTTTAGTAGTTTGTCATCTTGAAATTGTAGTTGCTTCTGGTTTTGTGCTTTGCTGCATTTGAACTTGTTTAGTATAATTAATTAATTAGTTAATTGATTTGAGGTACATATAAAGTATTTTTAGTTAATTATTGTATTGTTTTTGTGTCTGAGGAAGGAGGGACACAGAGCTCTCCGAAAGCGTGTGCTAACAATAATACAATTTTAAAATTATTCACACTTCTCTTGAGTGAACTGCTTTTGAAAGCTCATTTTCTGTCAGTTTACTCCTGGAAGGGGTATACTAGCATGGGCCATCTGCATTTGCCAGTGTATATTCAGTCTGCCCTACACATGTCCCCCTAATCTGCATAACTGCAAGGTCTACTCATGTGTACATCCCTTAGTGTTCACACACTGACATCACTTTTGCTGCGGGGGTAGGGTTACATCTGCCACAGTTCCTGAACCTGACTATGTGTAGATATAGCCATTCTTAGCATCCTTAGGATCCTGGCTGCAGTGCACTGGTGTGTCATACTCACACCCCCCTCCTTCAGCCTTTTTGCAGATGCATGACAAGTAAGGCCTACACATGTGTGTCACTTTGCAGTGTCCCATACACTGAACATCACATGTTACAGCCTAGTCCCAGATAATAATGTGGACCACAGTAATGCCTTATACCATAGTGTAACTCTGCAGCAGTTGCCATTGTCCTACAGGTAAATACACTGGTGTTGCACTGTATATGGGTGTTGTTCCAAACATGTCCCTACTGTAGGCCATGTGTCCCACCATTATGTTACTCCCTGTGGACACATTCCACAATGACAGGATGTTAGTTATCATGCAGGTGTCTGACATACCCTTCCAATAACCCATCATGGTCACCCCTGTGATGCCATGCATTTAACAGCAACAATACGTGCACATGTACAGCATGCATTCTGAGTAGGTGTGTTAGATGTGTGCATGGAATATACCATTGCCATTACATGCCCGGTGTATTGGCAAGCATTTACATAAACCATACTCACCAGCTACAGGTTGTTGTCTTGGTGGTATCACAGAGGGATCTACATAAGAGGGTGAGAGAAGCAAAGTCAGTGGCCACACCTATGGCATTGCTACAGGGTGGGTGCAGTATTACAATACATCAACAGTACATGTCCACAATACTACCACATATGCACATCTGTTTATCACTACAATGCAGCAACAAAATATATCTATGTCATGTCAGGTATGCATGATCATATATGATGTGGCCCTGACAATGGCATGCAGGTGAATAGTCTGTAACAGGCCAGCAATGATAGTGTCCTCACAGGGAACATGGTTACAAACACATTGCATAAATTGTGGTACAGTACAATATCTGCCCCACTGGTAGGTGTGCTGTAACCATACCTATTGAGTTGTGTGCACAGCTTGTTGTTGCTGATATGGTGGGGGTGACAGTGATATGTATTAAGAACTGTGGTAACTTTGCTGCATGACTTGCTCGCACCTGTGTCCATCTTTATGTCTTTTCGGCACTATGTCCCATGGAAGGCTGCCAGCCTACACAGCAGCTGAAAATGAAATCCTGCTGAATAACCTCATACAGCACTATGCAATCTTGTCTGCCCATGAGCAGCAGGAGTGGACCACCCTGTGGAATGCCTAGTCCACAGGGTCAATGATGTCGGACTGCACAACTGCAATTATGAGCAGGTCCGGCATCATTGTTCTGACCTGCTTAGCAATGCCCGTCAGCATGCTGCTGCAGTCCAGGGGGATCACCTCACCACAGGGGGTGGCCATGCCATCCATCCCCCCCTGACACGTGTGGAGGAGCTCCTAGCCAGCCTCATGGCACCTACCCATCCCCACAGCCAGCAACCAGCGGACACCTTTGTGGAGGTGGGTGCCATCCACACACCGGCCGAGGAGCATGCAGGTAAGGCCACAGGGCATATCAGCAGAGCACATACACACCACCCAGGCTGTTTACCCACCACGTGTGTCACATACCACCCCTGTAGGCTGCCCTTTGTATCTACCAACCATGACCACCTCCACAACTATACCTGCCATACTTCCACATATTCCCATTCCATACTTCAAAGACAAGGGCAATGTGGTCCCAACAAGGAGTTCACATGTGACATACCCATCCATGTTACGCACACTGACAGCTGTAGATATCTGTGTGTATTGCTATGTGTGCTGTTTCCTCACACATAGCATGCAGCACTGTGGTAGTAATATAGGGGACATGTATTTACATATATATATGTTTGTGTGTGTGTTTGTATATATGTAGACATGTGCATATAAGTATATATCTATATATGATGTGTGTATGTATGTGTTCATGTATATGTCTGCACATGGGTATCTGTATATTTGTGGACATACATGTGTGTATGTATATATATATATATATATATATATATATATACATATATATATATATATATATATATATATATATATATATATATATATACACATATGCATATCTATATGTGGGGTACATTCAGACATCAGTTCCACAATCTCACAACACCTTCCTGCACAGCCACATTATTAAAAACCCCCACCCTATCCCCACAGACCGTCAATCGGTGCCTGCATGTTGTCATCCGTCATCCATGTCATCTTTCGCATTGTTGATGTGTTGCAACCCAGCGCAACCTTCTTCGTTCTTCTTTTTTTTCTTTTCTCTCTCTCAGATTCTGCTAGCCGGTCTTCTCTCCTGTCGAAGTCAGGTAGAACCATATATATATATATATATATATATATATATATACACATTTGCATATCTATATGTGGGGTACATTCAGACATCAGTTCCACAATCTCACAACACCTTCCTGCACAGCTGCATTATTCTGCCTTGCTACAACACAGACAGGTGCCACATATGGTCACAGCCTGACATTAGGGGGGGTATATGTAGGGCCAGATTGCAGGTAACCCTATTACACACCTATGGCATTCCTGCATGCTACAATGCAGGTTAATCTGAGTATCCAGCAAGAGGAGGGCTGTGGAACCCACGTGTCCATCATTATGGCATTACTTCCACCACCAGCTATTGGCCACATAATATACATACTTCCTATTACACAACACACACTATGATGGCTTACATCTTGTCAGGCAGTGCTGCTCTGCACGGTTGACTGGTATGGCCCACTACCCACAGGGACGGACTCTATTGTCCTTTGCAGTTGTTCAGCTGAACAAAGTTACAACAACAACACTGAAGGCACATATAAATCATTCCATATCATCTATCCCATTATTATGGATCAAGTACTATGGTCATTTACATACATTTATACTTCACATGCCTGTTCTGGGAATGCAGTTTCTTCTGGATGTTTTTTTTTTTTTTTCTGTGCCTTACCCGCACACTTTCTCTCTCTCTCTCACTCTCAGTCTCTCTCCAGTAAATGGAATGAGCTGCTTTGCATAGATTGCAGCATGGAATCTGTAGGTGATGCACATGATCAGGTGATGGCCTCTGCACCAATCAGTGTCCTCCACTTGCTTCCTGCATGCAGCATGTTGTGTAGTACTTCCAATTACCACTGCCATGGCAACCAACTTCTATAAATCCCTACATCATGTGGGCATGGTCCCTTTAATTTTCCTGTATGATGGACATCCTTCCTGTGTGTAGCCAGCAGTGTTACAGACAGCAGGTAGCAATACCTCTTACAGGAGAACCTGCACACTCAGCCCAGCTACTTATATAGCATTGGTGTTACAGGTTTTGTGTGTACATACTAGTTTAACTTGGAATGCAGTCTGTCTGCATAGCTCTCAACTGTGGGCCTATCCACTTGATGGCCAGAGGTGTGCCTATTAGGTTTTGTCTGTCCACCACACAGGTCTTGTGTCATATATATCACTGGCAGTGTGTGTGTGTTGAATGCTATCAGTACATGGTTACATCCATTTCTGTTTCTAACTTCATATTCCTGACTAAGGGTATGTTGCAGACTATCCTGTAACACCAGCTGCTTGCTTAGTATATGAAAACAGTTTTACACATATGGGCATGTGTTCCAGCCTCTGTCCTCCACCTACATACCAGGCTTTGTACATATGGCATGCTGTCAGGGGTTGTTATGTAGTGGGCTGTGAGTATGTCATGCTGCCATTCCTGACATCAGTTCACTGCTGCTGTGTCCCCCACACACACTGTGGGATTGGGTCCATATATGTGTGGCCTTCACCTACACAATATATGGTGCCCTTATGCATTCCAGAGGCCAGTGTATGCAACAGTGGTATATGACCCTGTATTATTGAGTTTAGGGAGGGAGGCACCATAACTAACCTAGGCTGTTACAACATGTGGGGGTATCAGGGGTAAGCTGCCTTAAGGTATCTGGATGTACATTACCATACAATTCACCTTGGGTAAATGCAGGCTTACTGCCTCATGCCATACATACTGTTCTGTTTGTCAGTGTGATTGTGATGGTGTCAGTTATGCCTTGTTATGTAACAGATACATCCCATTATGTTAACAGAGGTCTTTACCCCCTAGGGATTGTGTACAGAGTGTAGATAGAGGCTGCTGGGCTATACATCTGCATTACTTACTGTTGATTGATTGGTATCCTGTGGCCCAGTCTGTCTTTACTATTATACTACTTGAAGGTCTTGGTCTGGACAGCAACATATGTAAACCTTTCCAGACTACTGTATTAATATAACTGTTTCAAAGTTGCATTACTCTGTTTATATGTATGTCAGTGTCCAAACAGCTATATGACATGGCATATAAAAATGTAATAGTACACAAATAAGGCTTTCCCAAGTATGCAAACCTGTGTGTGGTGTTATATCCTTTGAACTCTCTGTGGGTATATGTTGCAGGCAACAATTGTCATTTATATGGGTGGGTCATACAGTGTCCAGTTGGTAAGGTGGCAACTGTAGGCATAATGGCTGTTCCGTATTGTGAGCACCTTCTACATTTGTATCTTCCTATAAAGATCTCTGTGTGTGTATGTGTAGTTACATTACATATATATATATATATATATATATATATATATATATATATATATATATATATATATAGGTGTCCTATTTTTTTTCTTTTCAAATTATCTTCTACTCATTCTATGTATCAAGATTGTTTCTTTTACTTATGTATGTATTACTATTGAATTGTAATAATATAATTCTGTGGAGCTTTTCTCCCTGGGCCTCCACTGAAAATGGGCTCTTCTTGACCCAGTGGACTTTCCTGGTCAACAAATGCAATAAATATATATATATATATATATATATATATATATATATATATATATATATATATATATATACATATACACCTGTATCTGCAAATATGTGTCTGTGTATATGTATCTTAGGAATGCTGATTGCTTCCACATTGTACATTCCCTATTTTAGCCAGACTATTTAGATATTAATATACACACACACACACACACACACACACACACACACACACACACACACACACACACACACACACACACACACACACACACACACACACACATACCTCTACATGTTGAAATACATTTCCTGTACTGCTGAATTACTGGGCTGGATGATGGGTATTGAATACAGAGGGATTAAGGCACTTTTAAGCAGTTGTATGGGGGTTTGCATGGGTTTGCATGGAGGTAAGCACTGCTAACTTCTGGTTACAGTTTCTTATACTGATTTAGCTTCTCAATTGCTTAAACTGTGTAGGCATTGATTACCCACATGCAAACAGGCTTAAACCTGCTTACTGCTGCTTAAAAGCGCTTACTCTTACTTACCCCCCACTGTAATTTCTTTAAAAGAAAAAAGAAAAAAGGGTTGATAGGACAGTGGTGAAAAAGGGGCACAAAGAGGGAAAGACAGTGTGGAACATACCTAGGGATGTGCAGTAGGGTGTAGGGAAGGTCCATAGCTGCCCATTTCTTCTACAGCAACAGCTGTGCATATACACTGCCTTTGGAGGTAGATTTGGACACTCAAACCCCTGAGAGGGGTAGGGACAACAATAATATCTTGTGATGCCAATTAGACCAGATTACATGTGTCCATTGGACACGTGCAAAATTGATAGCAATGTATAGGGCGAGATTATTTTTTGGAGAACAGATTGCCATTTTGTTTTGTTTTTTTCAGGTGAGAGTCGGATGTTGTGATGGGATAGTAGGTATATTTGTGGAGGTAGGTTGGGTAGGTTAACAGACAAGACAAACAAGGCACATACAGGGGCAGTATTTAACATGTGGAGAGTAAACACCTTGATTTGGATGGGGTGTTGGGAAATCAGAAGCCCATGAACCCCCTAGTGGAAACAGTGGGACTGAGATCCCCACCCATGGGTAGTCTCCACTGCACCTTCACAGCCCCGAAAGTGGCTGTGTTGGGGTCTGAGTCAGAGAGCCAAGCCGACCTTCTAGTCATGACATGCAGCCCTCAAGCTTGTGTAGAAGATCTCCAAACTGCTGATCGAGCTCTGTCGGCACCATGACCCGGACCTGGCAATGGGTGACAGCTTCCTGTCCGCGCCTGCACCCGGGAGGGTGAGCCCCATCACCTGAGGTGGTTCCACTCGAAGCTGGTGCAGGACCAATGGATGAGGAGGTCCCAGGTTGGGCCCCAGATGTGCTGGTGCCTGTTGCCACGGCCAGCTGAGGTAGGACAGGTGGGTCAGCTGGGACCCGCATTCCCATACATGCTATGGTGTTTATGGTGTATCAAAATATGTGGGTTAGTAATAGTCAACACATTCCAGGGTTAGTTATAACAACATGCATAGATATTCCCATTAACCCAGACACCAGATACGGAATAGTTGCATGGCAAATGGAACACATGCATATATGGGACTGGATTCACTATACAATCTCGAAATACTGAAATGTCGAATTTCAGTATTTTGAGACTGAATAGTTAAAAAACCACATACGCGAAAACCCACAATCACGAATACTACAATCACGACCATTCACACACACATACAAACTAGGACATAATCACACACAGACATACACCTACCTAACTAAACAAACATAACAACACACACAAACACACTTAACCTACCTATAAGCAGGGGGGCAAGCCCCCCTGTACCCCCACTACTTATATATTCTAACTCCGAGGTCACACTAAACACACAAACACACTAACAACACCAACGCACACACTCACACACACACTAAAATCCCTACCCATTATCCTCAGACACACAACACTTACCTGAAATCACAGATAAATCCACAAACTGTACCACATGTCACGAACGAGACACCACGACAGCGGCGGATTCGACATTTGCAGATTCAGCATTGTGTAGTTTCAGTTAAGTGCACTTTCCATTATTCGGTCTCGACGTGCTGAATTTCGACATTTCAGTACATTGAGATTGTCTGGTGTATCCATGGGACCACAGTGGTAATAACAACAGCATGCAGGTACATTGATGGCACCATGCCACCATTGTCAGAGTATTTCAACATAGCACATTTATAGAAACAGATTTAAATAATTATGAACCAATAGGACATATATCCCAACAAAACAGTGGAGTCATCACATACCAGGTGAGGTGGGTATTTAGTGTATTGTTGGAGATATGGTGGGGGGACAGACAGATGTCCATTAACAACTGGTATATTCCTGTAGTTTGCATTACTTCCCTAGTCAGTGCTGTTTTCTGTACCTTACAGGTATTACTACACTACCCTATTGCCTTAGTTTGGACAGTGATATGGCTGTTGTCATCTTTTACATGAACTGGTTTTACCTGCAGTATACACCTCTTACTTGGTATACCTGTGGGGAATTGTTTAACCCTAACTGCTTCTACACATACTCCCAGATTCCAGGTTGTTGATGTTATGCACATACCTGTCCATCTCCTTTTGCACAGACTCTGACCATGTCTTGACCACATGCAGGTGAACCGGGACATATGTAAACTATTGCCCTCTTCAACCTTTAGTGACTTACAACACTCTTATACAGGATTTCCTACACAGTTATATTATTTAGCACAGTGTGGGTGACAGTGATCAGTGATACCTTATTATTCAGAGCAACTGCAGCACTCACAATTCCATACAATACCAGGGTAAACAGTTCCAGTACAGGGTACCAAGCTTTTAATTCTCGGCACAGTGTTCATATCTGACATACCTGTGGGAGCAACATTTGTTAGCACTACCTGAATGTTGACACACAAAGTACTAGATTTCACATTAGTATTATGCACATACATCTCACTCTGTCACTGTACACACTCTGGTCACAGCTTGACAACATGGGGGTGTAGATAGGACATACTTGGCTTATTACTCTCATATCAGTTTTGGGAGTTGCTAGAGTGACAGGTTTGTTCTTGTAGATGTGTGACAATCAGTTGTACTTTTTGTTTGCTGTCTATACGTCTGGGATCATCCCACTGATTTCCCAGGGGGACAGGGTGACAGGCAGCACATATGGGACAATTTACTGGACATTCTGGACTTATCTGTACAGTTATGGGGTATGATTCTGTATGCAGACTCCTACCACTCCCAGGATTTGAACCATGGCTGTGTGTGCTAAAAATACAGCAGTTCACGTCTCAGTTGCGTGTGCTATTCAGATTTTGTTGTCTGCCTTTTCACTGTTTTCTGTCTATGTCACTCTCAGTTTTACTAAATGACCTCTGGGGAGTACACCAGTCATGTCAGACATTCCTACACATTCTATTTATGTTGCACAGTGTAGGTAACAGTGCTTAATACAACAGTACTATTAAGTGATTGCAAATCTACATTACTATATGATGCCAGAGTATACGCATGCAGTCCAGCAGTTAGACCTTTATTGTCAGGCTATTATGTTTTTATTTACATACAAACTATATGAGACTCTTCCTGCCATATTCTCTGGGGTATGCTCTACTTGCCTTAAACAATACAGGTTTTATACTGGCAATTAACTTACTAATGCTTTTAGATTTATTTCCTATGATAGTACATGCAAGAGTATTACTAACCTGCCTCGCATCGCAACCTCTGCAGGTGACAGCCATGGGCCTCCTGGTTCACGGCCCACTCACTTGCCACTGTGAAGGACATAAGAGGAATATTTAGCCATACCTATCCATAATATACATGAGCTGGCAATTATTAAACATGTAGTGGAGTGATACTTACACACAGCTGGGACAGTCCCTACCACCCTAGCCTCTTGTATCCACTGATCCAAGAGATCCCCCTAATGTCACTTCAGGTCAGCATAGTGATGCCTGACCTGCTCACCAGTTGGGGTATGCCAGTGCACTGGTGAGGTCATGGGCGAGATGATCCCAGGCATCTGTCTTATATTGGGAACCCTGGTACTAGCCCTGCAGCAGTCTCTACTCATAATCTTTGACAAGGAGTCCTGCCATGATTCTGGACTCCTGGATGCCCCAGCGCTGTGCCCAAAAGTGCACTCCCTCTCCCCTTTCTGCCACGGTGCCTGCAAAGGGAAGCTACAACCAGTTATGAGATGTATTCCTGCCTGTTGAGTTTAAGTAGGGCCGAATTTCTGCACTTTGCCATTATTGGCCAGTTTTGAAAAAGCTAAGCTATGGGCAAACCTGCTTACCTAATGCTGGCATTGTTTAAAGGGGTATACAACTGGGTAAATTGAGTTAGCTGGTCTACACATTGCTTAGACCAACTAAGCTGGCCTGTGCAATGCTTAGCATTGCTTAATATTTACTTAGCATTATATTTGCTTTTTGACATCTTATATATATGTCTGGTATGTACACTATATGGGGTCCTTGTGTGTAATAGGGGACTTCAACACTCTATTGCAATTACACCTCACATTTGGGCTTACTTCTGTACTCCAGTTAACATATTTATGTTATGTAGTAGGTTATAGAACATATGACTGTATACTGGTTCCTTTCACATGTTCAATTTGATTTTTACTATCTTGAGGATTTGTTTGGTGATACCTCATCCTTATGTACTGCTGTGATGACTTGGTGGTTAACTACTGTGACTATAGTGTATAGGGTCCTGGGTTCAAGACCTGCAATATTGTTTATTTTGTTGCTGGGCAGAACAAGGGCCATTGGATACAGATTGATTAAGGCATGTTTAAGCACTTGTAAGCAGGTTTGCTTGGGATTGCACAAGGGTAAGCACTGCTAACCTCCGGTTAATGATGCTTACAGAGAGTTGGCTTCAATATTGCTTAGCCATGCAAATGGGCTTAAACCCACTTACTTGCTTACATATGCTTACTTCTGCTTACTATTGCTTAATAGTGCTCACACTTGCTTACTAGTGCTTACTCACGCTTACCACTGCACTAATTTAGACAGTAATGTGTAATGGTTCTTGGGAAGGTGGGGGATTTGGAAGTTGTTTGTAGTTATCATTCATTGCACATTTTAACTTCCATTTGTATCCCTGATTCCTGTGTACATATACTGTATGGGGCATATGTGATTATCTGTGGACTTTGCAACATTATGACACTGACACCTCACATCTGCATTTAATGCAGTACTCCAGTTTACAAATATATGTTATTTAGTTGGTTATGCAACAAAAAATATTGGTCATAAAGTGATTTGACATGGAAGATGGAATGTGCTGTAATGGGACTCGAACCGGGAATGCCTGCTGATAAGGTGAATGCTCTGTCCACTATACTATTGCTATAGTGCTTCATTTGCAAATATCTTCATTTTTATCCTCTTTAGCCATTTAAGCTGCATTAACTGTAGCTAAGCATTGGGCAAACCCATGCACCTACTGTCACAAACATTGCTGACAAAATGTCCTGTCTTTATGTAATTTTTAATTGTATTTACCACCTTATCAACCTGATTTATTCCACAGAGGTAAGAAACAATGCAGATATCACGGCACCTCCACACGTGCAGGGAAACTACATTTTCAGGGATAGTGGCGTCATTGTAGGCAGGTGATGTGAAGTTAGAACAATGACGTTTTTCTGTTTGTTATATCCTTGAGATCAGAATTTTCTGATCCAACTGAAGTTGTTTTGTTATCTTTAATGATCTTAAGCTAGTGTTTATTACAACATTTCTTTATTCTTATTAAATGATGCAGTTATTTTTAATATGGGAGTACCACCAGAGAAGTTTATTCCTGACATTACCATTATATTTTGGGTGGATGGGCAATTATTTTTCTATGCAACTGTTTAGATTATGTTAAAAATTGGAGGTGAACATGGCAGCCCTCTTGGATGACTCCACTTGGGAATTGTCAGGAATTTTGCCTATGACTTGTATAAGATGAAGTAGGTTTGCCCTTGAGAAGTCCCTAAAGACAATCTCATTTGGTGGTAAGATGGTACTGTTAACCTGACACAGAAGATTACTAATTTATGATCAGATTTAACCACTATTGAAAAAGATGAGAGGTGTGGTACAGGAGAGGGCTTAATTGTTAAAGACTAAATTAGTGATATTAAATATAGATTTACTATCAGAATTTGGAAATGCACTTGTTAGAACCTCATTTAATTGAAAGTATAGTTTCAAAACTTCTTATAACTGAATTTACAATTAGCAAATCTGCAATATCGAGATGTTCTTCCTGTGTTGATATCCAGAGGGCAAATACGGTTTAACAATAATCTTTTGGAAATATCGAATATCGAAAACTGGCTTTACCTTGTTCTACATTTGGACGGCATAATGTTTTTATTTTCAACATTTTGTTTCAATGTTCTGAGTAAATGAAGGAGTGCATTTCTATATTTTGATGGTAAACCTTAACAATATATTAAATTATGGGTAGATTTACAATGTCTTACAATGCATCAGTATTAACAAAAGTTTTTAAAACACTGAGAATATTCATTTTTAAAAGGTAAGTTTGCCATATAGTGCCTGAGTAAATGAAATCCTTTAACAAGAAGGTGATTGATTTGATATTTAAGGCTGAAATGGAAACTAATGCTCATCTGAAATCCCATAATCTCAAATTATTGCCTTTGAGATTAATTTATGGTCAAAGTGGAACAACAGGACCTGGAAAGTTTGGATGTTGTCTGGAATGAAGTGAAGTCAATAGCTATGCTCATACTGTGTATTTTTAAGAGTGGTAAAAAATAAAATAATCATATGAGTGGGCTTTTCAGACAATTCAACAATAGTGCATACTGAAGTATAATTCAATACTCCTTGCACTGAAGCAAATATTTATTTACATGCCTGACTGGTATGTGCATTGACAGACATTGACCTGCTATAGGTGTAGACAGAAGTAAAAACTAAACAGTCATTTAAAAATACCCTAACAATTAATATGACAAAACTGTTGTTTCAGTATAACTGATTGTGTCTTTTGGACTAATGCATGCAAGTCTTACTTTCTGATAAGCAACAGGCCAAGTACGTCATGGAATCCAATGTATTTACTATTACATAGCTGATGTCATGGTGACTGACAAGACTGTTGAATATAATCTAGATATTACACAAATAATCTTAAAAATGTTAAAAGTGTATGCACTTCATGTAGTCAGAAATAATTATGAACTTTTCAAAAGTAAAATTTTACCTTGTAGGCATATGATTGGCCAGAATCATTCATGCGAGTTGTAAAATAATATGGAGAACATGTTATAACTAGCTATCCTAGACTAAGAGTGCATTTGTGCAGTTCCAGTAAACAGCAGGTTTTGTTTGTTTTTGAAAACTACACTTGCTGTGTGGGAATGGCATGCACTGTCTTGGGAATGTCCTCACTGTTGTACAATTCAGTGTTGATACATGTACACACACACACACACACACACACACACACACACACACACACACACACACACACACACACACACACACACACACACACACACATAAATGCATAGGTTTATATGTGTATACTAAGCTAAAGACTACTAGGGCCTTTATAAGCCTAGCCAAGCATCCCAATGGTTTATGTGCCTTAGAGGTTATTTTAAGGAGTTATATGTAAGCTAGATTCTGATTTCCTATCCACTGGCCACAATTCCTGTTGAATAGAGTTAGAGAAAAACTCTGCTTCACATGGATGAAAAGCCTGTTCCAGAGAAGGGAAAGTCTCTGAAAAACATACTTGTCCCTTCAAATTGTTTCATTTTATGTCACAAGCAAAGATTAAACCCTAGATCGAGTAATTCTAATGCTATTTGTTTTCCAGATATGTAAAAGGTCCATCACAGTGGGATCCAAGGATAACCTACAGCACCACTAGTGCAGAATCACAAAGATTCCTGGACTTTGTCAGTATAAACATCCTGGGATAGATAGTCAGATTACCCACTAGGGGAATAATACCTTGGATCTTGTTCTTACTAACATGGGTGAATCTTTTACCATCCCTTGCTATCTTCATCACTTGTTAGGTCAGACTATAATGCAGTCTCCTTTAAAATAAAATTGAAACCTGAAATCCGTTCCAGCCAACATACCTTTAGAAATTTTCTTTAAGACAAAGTCCCTATTCTAAGTGATATATTGGCAAGCTTCTATTCCCCACCAAACCTAGTTAACTCCAATGAGTATGCAGAAACATAGAACACACTATACCAGCATGTAAATAGCTGCATAGATGCCTGTAGGAACACATGCAGGACAAACTCCAGAAACAAACTCTCATGGTGGAACCATAATATCAACAATTTTTATAATATAAGGAAAAGAATATTGAACAAAAGTAGGAAGAGTAATTCCCAAATTGTTAGAGCCCTTGTCACTGACATAAATCTCAGAAGCTTAACAAAATCCACCAAAGCCAAGTCTGAGGCTAACGTAGCAATCCAAGTGAAAGACAGCCACAGCACATTTTTTTAGTTATGTTCTTCATCTCAAAAGCAAAAAGCAACAATGCCATGAGCTGATTGTGTACATTGTTAACTATGCTAAGGCTCAGGATATAGAGAACCTGCTGGGTAATAAATTTTGTTGACATTATCCCTCTTTCGCCTCCATCTGTCTTCCAAGATATAACTGAAACAGGCTCACCTCCAGCTATCGCACAAGACCGAATCCTAAAAGTACAATTAAAAGCTAAAAATACTGCATTGATGGGTCCTGACAATATCCCTGGATGCATCTTAAATAACATGAAGCATGATTTAGCCACATCCCTAACAACACTGTTCATAGGTGTGTGCTATGCTAATGCCATGGAGCCTTTACAAGACTAGCCCATAGGATTACCCTGGCATTGTGCCACCCGACCTTAGTTCCTAGTGCCTCTGTCGAGTAGAGCCACTGGAGTGATCCATGGGGTGAATTTTCTATTTCCCATCCACTCATCAAGTTTTTCTCTTGAGAGGGCCAATGAGTTGCTCTGTTTGACATGTATGGGAAGTGTATTCCATAGCTTGGGCAGTCTCTGGGTTATGAACCTGTCCCTCCAGCATGTTCTGTTGACTGTGGTAATGAGGTTGAGGTCTCTAGACCATGTGGTGCAGAGGGATTGGGATTTCTTTAGATGTAGCATTTCTAACAGAGCTGGGTCAGACATGGCTTTGTAAGTCATGCAGAGATTGCCTCTAAGTAGGCGATGTGAGACAGAGAATAGTTGGAGTTTTTTGAGTTTGTCCATATTGGACAAGTGTTTAAGGCCTAGGATCATCTTTGTGAGGTACTTTTGTGGCCTCTCCAGTTGTTGCAGGTGTCTAGTGAGGTACATGCCAAATGGGGCATTGCACTCGATGATTAGCCTAATGAGGGAAGAGTAGAGGGAGATAATGACCTCTTTCTTCCTGGATGCAAAATCCTTAGTAATGAGATGTGACACATAGAAGGACTTTCTGACCACAGTGGCAATATGGTGGTCAAAAGAGAGGTTGCTGCCAACCTGTGTCCCCAGATCTCTTATAACTCCTTCTGTGTTCAGTGGATGACCATCAATGTGGTAATTCAAGGAAACTGGGTTTTTCCTAAGGGGGATGACAACACATTTTTGGCATTGAGCTTAAGGCAATGGTTCTGACACCAGTTGTTGTTCTCATTGAGGCTTTTCTGTAGGATGTCAATATCACTTGGGGAGATAATAATAGCTCCCAACTTCCAATAATCTGCAAACTTTGTCAGCCAGAGTCCCTTTGTGTTGGCTTGGACTTCAGAGAAGTAGATATCAAACAGGAGAGGACCCAGGACCAAACCCTGTGGGACTCCACTCATGACTGGTCAATAGTCTGACTTGGAGTCAGCTACTTTCACACTGTGTGTTCTACCTGTGAGCCAGTTTGCAACCTACCTAGTGATATAGGGGTTGATGCCTAACTTAGTGAGTTTTTCTATGATTCCTGAGTGGGGAATGGTATCAAATGCCTTGGCCAGATCAAGGTAAGCTGTATGAACCACCTTGCCTTCATCCACAGCTGTGGTGACTAACTCAAAAAAGTTGACCAAGTTGAGCAGGCATGATCTACCCTTCAGAAAACCAAACTTTGTAGGATCCAGAGTTTGGAGATTCCCTACATCCTTGTTTATTAGGTTCATGATGATGCATTCCATAGCTTTGCATATCAGACTCATTCTGTCTCAGCCTCCATACAGGTTTTGTACCAACTGAATGGAGAACAGTTGCAGTCATTTTAATGCATAAGGAAGTACCTTCCACAGACCCAGGCAATCACAGACCCGTAAGTCTGACCAGTTTCACATACAAAGTCATGCAAAGACTTATCATGCAGCTAATCAATCAGGGCATAGGGAGCCTCCAAACACTGGACCCTCTCTTAATTTGGATTCATCAAGGGCAGGTCAATCTTACTCAACCTGGTGGATTTTTTTGAAATGGTCACCAAAGCAATGGATGAAGGCAAAATGGTACACACTGCATACCTTGATCTGGCCAAAGCCTTTGACACAATTTCCCACTCAAGCTTAGTAGAAAAGCTAAATAAAATGGGAATAAAACTCTATGTCACCCATTGGATTGCTAACTAACTCAATTATAGGAGTCAGGAAATCAAAATAGGGGAAGTAACATTCACAAAGACACCAGTCACAAGTGAAGTCACCCAGGGTTCTGTGCTGGACCTCTCCTTTTAGGCATCTATATTTCTAAAGTACAAGCCAATACCAAAGGGTCTGGCTGACTATGTTTGCAGATAACTGCAAGCTACAACCAGTCATTGAATCCCCAAGTGATTTTTCCATCCTGTAGGAAGGTTTGTTCCAAATAAATAACTGGTGTCAAAATAATGGACTGAAACTAAATACCAAAAAAGTATTATTGTATCCTTTAGGAAGTCATTTGCCCATGGGAACTACTGCTTTGTGAATATGGTCCTAAGAGTCAATCACGTTGTTTGGGATTTAGGAACTTATGTGGACAGTGACCTAACTTTTGACCAACATGTGTCCATTGTGCAAGAATGTCCTTCTGTATTGCACAGTTTAAAAATAAAGGGATTTAATCTAGATCTTTGATGTCATTGTGCCTACTTTACTCAGCCCTCATTAGGCCAATTATTAATTATAATTCCCCCTTAGGCATGTATTTGTCCAACACAAGCACCTACAGAGATACTTTACTAAAAGGATACAAGGCCTAAACAACATATCCTACAAAGACCAATTCAAAGCCCTGTCACTATACCTGGTATCCTACAGACTGCTAAATGGTGACCTGTGTCTGGTATATAAGACATCCTCTGACCTAATACTGATGGATTTACTGCTCATCACCAAGTCAAATAACATTAGAAATAGTTGGTCTAGGGATCTAAACCTTGTATGCAGCATTCATAGAACAGTTTGGAGGGACAGGTATATTTCATAGAATATACCATTGCTATGGAACACTCTCCATCAACATAAAACAAGGTTCATCCTTGTCCATATTCAAGCACAACTTGGATCTATGGATGGGAAACAGAACATTTACCCCAGGACTGCCCCCTGTACTATTAATGGACAGAAGCAACTCCTAAATGCTTTACACATGCATAGGTCCCCTCAAGTTATCTATGCTATGATCTTAGCTATTCATATTAGGGATAATATATAATTACCAGCCATGGGATGGATAAAGCCAATCTCTAACCAAATGAAATAGGTTCATAGATTAGAACTAAGCTAACTGCCCTTGGGAGCCATTTTAAGCCTAGCCAATTATCCCTTGCGAGGCTCAAACCCTGCACCTTGTGCTTGGAAGGTAACTACCTTAACCATTAGGCCACCCTCCCAATTCCAATGCAAAGGGGAAAATGGCTAGACTTAAAATAGCCCACAAGGGTAGGTAGCCTAGTACTTACCTTTGAACCTATGAATCTATGCCTTGTTTTCCAGGCTTAGATCACCACTCAGTAGTCTGTATGATTCAGACTATATTGATAGGGCTTTGAGGTGATCTGCACAAGACATGCCATTTATGCCCTATTTCCCTTTTGTGAGAAATCTCTGTTGACATTCTAGTTGTTTCATGTGCTTAGTCAGGTACAAACTGAATGGAGCATTGCACTCAACAATGAGCCTCATGAGGGCTGAATACAATTGAATGATGACTTCCTTGAACCTCGATATCATGCCCCTGCTTATATGTTAAGAAACACCTTAGACACATGTTAGTTGAAAGTCAGGGTGCTACCTACATACATTCCTAAATCGCTGACTACTGGTTCTACTCCTAGGGGTGTGCTATTAATGAAATCATTTCTTAGAGTACCTGACTTCCCAAAGGAGCTATTATACATGTCCTGGCACTGAGATTTAAGCTGGGGCATTGGCATTGATCATTTGTCTGGGTTAGTCCTTCATGTAGGAAGCATTCTCCCATGCTTGTGAGTCCCAGACTGAGCACCTTTAGTGGGCATATGGACTATCTGGTCCAAGGTGTTTGTGTTAAAAATGTCCATGAATCTCTATCCCCATAAGGTTGGTATCATAGAAATACCCCGGTTAAAGTAGGGTAGTTGAAGTTACCCATGAATATGGTGTTGGATTGAATGGTGAGGGCCTCCAGTAAGTCCAAGTATGAGTTATGGGTGAATTGGATCATAGAGAGTGACCTGCAGCTTGCAAGAATATCATATGTGACTTTGCCTACTGAAAACTGCACATGGAGAAGCTCAAACACATCATTCTGTTTGACTAGTCTTGAGATGAGTTTGTTGTTTATTTAGAATGAGATTGAGACACCTTCACCTTTGGTCTCTACTTGGGCAGTAGCTGGCCTGAATGTGTAGAAAGCATTGTAGCCCTGATCTGCTGGGGTGCTCTTTGTGGCTATAAGCTATGTCTCAGTAACCGCACAGATGTCCACATCCTCCAGGGTGAGTAGAGCCTGGAGGGAGTGGAGTTTCTCATTTAGACTCCTGGCATTGAGCAGTAACATCTTTAGTGGTTGTTTGGTTGTGCTATGTAAGAAGGTTTGTCAGACTGGCATTGTCTAAAAAAGGCATGATGGGGGAGGACAATGTTTTGGCCAATATTCAAAAGCCTAAAAGGGACATATGCAGACCATCCTTGGCAAAGCAACATTGTTTGTTGACCATATCCTGTCATGCTAACAAGTATTGCACCCAATTACTGAAGTCAGTCATCTCTGTTCATATTGTGCATCACAGCTCCAACATGGAACAGGGAGAACCCTTACATTTGCTTCATGGGCACTGACCAAAACTACTCCAATATACATAGTAAAATATTGGCCTAGTCTATGGTTTATAAAAATCACCAGAGCTTATGAATAAGAAAATGAAATGTTTATAGATCAGTAGATACTACTAGCTATATACAGATCAAGGAAAATTGTAGTTATTATAATTTCAGATAGATAGACAGTATCATCAGTCCATGTTTCTACCTAGAGACTTGGTGATATCACACAAAAGGAAACAGTGACACATGGTAGTGCAGAGGGACTGTTAGGAATATCCTATGAGAAACCTATGGAGCAAACAGCCAAGGATATGTACATATACATTATTTACAGTTCAGTTATATGTATTGAGTGCCGTTAGGCATAGATAAACAATAAAAGACACCAGTGGTATCACATGTGCATAGATTTGTCAAAAGAGAATAGCACAGAAGTGGTGCATTGGTATACTGCCTTTGCTTAGGTTCATAGGTAAATACCAGACCAGCTGCCCTTGCTGCCCATTTTAAAGCTGGGCAATTTCCCTCGTTGGAGAGAATCAAACTCTATATATTGTAAGTGCAAGGTAAACACCTTATCCATTAGACCAGCTCCCATCCCTGTCAAAAAGCAGTGCTTATCTACATGTCAAGTAGGTAATAAGGCAAGAGAGGTGTGCATAATGCAGTTACTACTGTATGCCAAGGGGTAGTGTGATGTGAATGATGCAGTTACTACCGTATGCCAAGGGGTACTGTGATGTGAATGATGCAGTTAATACTGCATGCTAAGCGGTAGTGTGATGTACATGATGCAGTTACTACTGCATGCTAAGGGGTACCGTGATGTGAATGATGCAGTTAATACTGCATGCTAAGCGGTACTGTGATGTACATGATGCAGTTACTACTGCATGCTAAGGGGTACCGTGATGTGAATGATGCAGTTACTACTGCATGCTAAGCGGTAGTGTGATGTGAATGATGCAGTTACTACCGTATGCCAAGGGGTACCGTGATGTGAATGATGCAGTTACTACTGCATGCTAAGCGGTAGTGTGATGTGAATGATGCAGTTACTACCGTATGCCAAGGGGTACCGTGATGTGAATGATGCAGTTACTACTGCATGCTAAGCGGTAGTGTGATGTACATGATGCAGTTACTACAGCATGCTAAGCGGTAGTGTGATGTACATGATGCAGTTACTACTACTGCATGCTAAGGGGTACCGTGATGTGAATGATGCAGTTACTACTGCATGCTAAGCGGTAGTGTGATGTACATGATGCAGTTACTACTGCATGCTAAGGGGTACCGTGATGTGAATGATGCAGTTACTACTGCATGCTAAGCGGTAGTGTGATGTGAATGATGCAGTTACTACCGTATGCCAAGGGGTACCGTGATGTGAATGATGCAGTTACTACTGCATGCTAAGCGGTAGTGTGATGTACATGATGCAGTTACTACTGCATGCTAAGGGGTACCGTGATGTGAATGATGCAGTTACTACAGCATGCTAAGCGGTAGTGTGATGTACATGATGCAGTTACTACTGCATGCTAAAGGGTACCGTGATGTGAATGATGCAGTTACTACCGTATGCCAAGGGGTACAGTGATGTGAATGATGCAGTTACTACCATATGCCAAGGGGTACAGTGATGTGAATGATGCAGTTACTACAGCATGCTAAGCGGTAGTGTGATGTACATGATGCAGTTACTACTGCATGCTAAAGGGTACCGTGGTGTGAATGATGCAGTTACTACCGTATGCCAAGGGGTACAGTGATGTGAATGATGCAGTTACTACCGTATGCCAAGGGGTACAGTGATGTGAATGATGCAGTTACTACAGCATGCTAAGCGGTAGTGTGATGTACATGATGCAGTTACTACTGCATGCTAAAGGGTACCATGGTGTGAATGATGCAGTTACTACCGTATGCCAAGGGGTACAGTGATGTGAATGATGCAGTTACTACCGTATGCCAAGGGGTACAGTGATGTGAATGATGCAGTTACTACCGTATGCCAAGGGGTACTGTGATGTGAATGATGCAGTTAATACTGCATGCTAAGGGGTAGTGTGATGTACATGATGCAGTTACTACTGCATGCTAAGGGGTAGTGTGATGTACATGATGCAGTTACTACTGCATGCTAAGGGGTACCGTGATGTGAATGATACAGTTACTGCTGCATGCCAAGGGGTACCGTGATGTACATGATGCAGTTACTACTGCATGCCAAGGGATATCGTGATGTAAATGATGTAGTTACTACTGTATGCCAAGCAGTATTGTGATGTGAATGATGCAGTTACTACTACATGCCAAGGGGTACTGTGATGTACATGATGCAGTTACTACTGCATGCCAAGGGTTACTGTGATAAACAGGAAATTAGGGCAAGTGCTTTACAGTCCCTGAGAATGCAGTAATACCTGTACCATGGCCACACCCAAATGTGCTTACAAAATGGGTGTTTTGTTTCTTTTTTGTACTTTCAGCTTGTACTTTGAACTTTGCATTTAGTAGTCATATATGAGAGTGAAGTATTTTCTAATGTATTTTAATGTAAAATATTTTTCCACTCATTTGACTAATTGACTGCTAATGTCCAGGGTTATAACTTTCTTACAACTTATCTATGGGGAACGTTGTTATAAAAGTTTCAAAGTAGTAATTTAAAGGACAAACTGCTGAGTGCCACTGCACAATTCTATTTGTGAATATCATTTCACAGCAATTTTCATAAATCATATATTGTGTCAGAGTTATACACCTTCAGTATAATAGTTCAAGTGCAGGTGACAGTGGATAACAGATTAAAACTCTGGCTTAAAATGTTTTGGTTTGGCAGAGAGACAGGCATTTGTTGAAAATAATGTTAAAATTTGTGCAACCAGTTTTAACTCATTGATTCTTATGTAGGGTTATAACATTTTAACTCTGCAGAACTTTGGTATGACATTTTGGGGTATTCATTGCAGGGACCGTTCCATCAAACTATTATATGCTGGTGCACAATTCCATTGGAAACTATATTTTGCAGTAATAGTATAAAACACATTTTGGTTGTGAGTTGCACAAATTCAGTGACATAATTCTGGAGGTAAAGTTATATAAAAATTTCATGGAAGCTACGAGCTGAAAAGTATTTGTCAGTTATCAGTATTAGTTGAAAGTAATAACATTATTTTTATGTTTTCAGCTTTTCAGTTGAGCTATCATGCACTTTTTTAAATTTCTGGACTTTCATCTATTTTTTATATATTTTATGAAATTTTAAATATATTTATATATAAATTGATTGCAGTCTCCTTCCATTGCAGTTCAGAGTTGGAGCAGAGAGAGAGAGAGAGAGAGAGAGAAAGAGAGGGAAAGTGAAAAATTATGCCTGCATTCTCAAACATCCATAGAAAGAGATGAATATGTCAGGCTAGTGGCTCAACAGGGTAAATAAAAGAGCATTTCGAGCCACTCCCACTTGAGCTCAGGGATGACTTGAACTGCATATTACAAACTGAACATGCCTGCAGTCCTGAAGTCCCACCCTTAGGCATCTAGACACTGCAAAAGAGTTCCATGTGTTAATGTGGAATTCAGTATACCAGACAGTCTGGCTTGCTACAAGGTACTAAAGGCAGAACATCGATTTCACAGGGACTGCTTTTTGAAGCTGATGTACTTTTCCAGTGATTCAGCCTTTTACATCGACAATTTTTGCAAATCTAAATGCTAAACTATTTCAGCAAATCAAGCCTGTTTAGAATTGGACACAGGACTTTAGCAGTTCCCAGCTGCATATGCTGAATGGGGAATGGGGAAACTCTAGGTTTTGGGCTCAGGTGTGGATTAACTGCTATTAGTAGTTTAGTACTCTACATTTCACAAATATTTTGGAAACCAGACCCATTTTATATATATATATATATATATATATATATATATATATATATATATATATATATATACAAACACACACACACACACACACACACACACACACACACACACACACGCGCGCACACACGGGAACACTTCACATAATCGAATTACTGAAATCTCAAATTTCATATGGCCGAGACCATATGATCGAGATTTCAGTAAATCGAATATGTGTAGTGTTTAAAAATAAGAGTTTACTTACCTTAATACATTGCATGCACACAGAGGCAAGGATTCTTGTACGCTCTGTGTGTACGTAATGTTTTATTTTTTTTTGCGGTGTTGACAGGAAATGAGAAATCTCCTGTTTTGCGCTCACAGCGCAAGACGGGAGATTTCCCATTTCCCCACTGTAGCGCGATCTTGGAGTTGGTATATTTAATAGGGGGTGTGGGGGGCACAGCGAAGTTTGTCTTTTTTTTTTTTTTTTGGTTTCGCTTCAGAAGTCCGAGTTTATGAAACTCGATCTTTTGGTTTTGGTTATTTGCAGTTTGAGATTTTGTAAATTCGAGCTTCTGAAGTGAATCCGCACACACACACACACACACACACACACACACACACACACACACACACACACACACACACACACACACACACACACACACACAAGTCCCCTTCATATGATCGAACTTTCATATGGCCGAGACCATATGATCGAACTTTTGAAAGTTCAACCATTCTTAACAGAGATATCCTTACAGCACAGAATGTGAAGTTTTCCCTTTACCACACTGTAGTGCAATCTTGGAGTTGATATATATAAATAGCAGGGTGTGTGGAGGGTGCAGGGGGTCTTGCCCATCTGCTAAAATTATTCAGGTTATTTCTTTCTTTTTTTTTTTTACTTTTGGTAGCGTTGTCGCCTCACAGCAAGACGTTGTAGAGCATCTTCTGTGTGGAGGCATGCGTGAATGGGCATGTCTTCATTGAAGGTTGTGCGTCGGGGCTGGTAACTCGGCACGTAAAAATCCACTACCAAACATTAGCAGACCGGAGTTCCACTGTGGCGACCCCTAACCGGGATAAGCCGAAAGACACAACAACATTAGATGTTCGAACTTTCAAAAGTTCGATCATGTGGTCTTGGCCATATGAAAGTCAAACTTTTGAAAGTTCGATCATCTGAAATAGACCCATACACACACACACACACACACACACACACACACACACACACACACACACACACACACACACACACACACACACACACACACACACACACACACACACACACACACACACACATATATGTATATAGGTTCATAGATTCATAGGTAGGTACTAGGCTATCAGTCCTGGGGCCTATATAAGCCTAGCCAAAAAGGTTCCCTGGCTTCTGCCACCCAAGAAAATTATGTTATATTTACAGATATATATCTACATTTTTCTTGGTGTTAATAGAATCTATAACTGCTTGTTGGGATTAATTCTCCAGTTACATTGTAAATATACTCTGTGCTTAATTATAAATACCTTTGATGAAGGGCATTTGGCCAAGGTACGAAAGCTTCATTGACTTGGTGTTTGGTTGTGAATAAATAATTTGAGTGAAGAAGTGTCTTCTTTGTTCTAATGCATATTTTTAGAAGTGTATTTTTTTAAGAGTAACATTGTGTTTTACAACTATCTGACATATTTCTGTGACTGTTCAGACAATCTGACAATTTACTGCAGTTTTATAAAGACAATCATCATTTTGCACTCATGAATATAGCACAGCCCAGGAGTTCAGACGGTTTAGGAAGCAAAGGCTGTTGTCACTGGTAAATATCACTCCAAGACACAAGAGCAGTGTACCTCCTATTAACAGTTCTTTTTCATGCATGTACAAATTGCCTTGCAGATCTATAGCTTACAAAGGTAGATCTCTAAGTAATGGTAAGGAAAGAATGTGCTGAGCCATGTAAAGGGATGTTGATATGGTCTTAAGCCTCAAAATATGAATTAGCATAGGTGTATATCTAGACCACAGAAAGCCTGAGTGATTATAAGCTATGCATACACACTTATAGTCACAGCACATTCAGGGAATGCATGGCTGACCATGTGACCTCAGGGTAGGATGTACACACACTGAGCACTTTTAACACAGAGGCAAAGGCACTTGATAAAAAGAGACAATGCTTTAAAAACCTGAAACTGTAGCTTAAGCATAAGATTCAAAGAACTACATGGCTTGTTTCATTGGATGCTGATAGCAAACTTTTAGCAGACATCAACAGTGGTTTGATTCAGGTACTGTGCAATAGTGATAACATAATGGAAACTCAGAGTTTTGCGTAACACTGACAAAAAAAAAAGCAAAACACAGCAAACACTGTGGGAGGAGACAATTGTTAGTTGTTAGAATTACTTATGTGAAAAATGTTGCAGCTATGGGGTGAAACATTCTACACTGAACTTCAGGAGCCATTTGCATTTATTCACCTTTTTTGTTTTGAATATAAAATAAGGGAAAACACCTTTAACTTGTTCCACATATGAAGCCTATCCAGAGAAGAAAGCAAAATCTGTAGCCTTTTCTAAGCTGAAGCATATATTAGTATCTGCACGTCATATATTTATTTATTTACTTACTTTACATGACCATGTTACCAAAGTAGTCTGCGGACACATTTCAGCCACAATCAGGATGCAGAGGTAAAACATTTAGCACAGATATAGTACAGCTGACTTACAAAGCATAGCATAGCTAGCATACAACACAGTTAGCAACCAACTATAAATTCAATACATCTTTAGTAGCGTACTTGACATTGCTTCAAACATCAGTGGGCTGAGCATTGCATATTAAGCAGCAGTCCGCAAATACATGGTTGTTAGAGATTATTTGTTTACAGCATTTGATATCTGACAATTTTTTTTTTTTTTTACTATACTTGGCTCTGAGATATCAAGACAAGTTTTAAAAGGTAGCAGCATTTTCTGTTCACTGGGCACTACTTCATGAAATTTCAGGTTTCAATTGTTTATTATGTTAAATAAGCTCTACTCTAGTCATTATTAATAATAATAGCTTACTATTTTCAATACAACTTTTTTATCAGAAAGTATGTTGGATTATCAAAATGCAATCACAAACTGACTGTTTAATCAACAGAAAAACTGCTATTTGCATGTCTACATGAGAATGTTTTACTGCAAAATAATCTAAGGATCAGTAATGATGTCGTTGTCAGTTAAATTATAATTTCCTTTTGTTTTATGATCAAACAATTTGGCTGCCTCAATCAGACAAGTTCAAAGAGTTTTCTTTGCTATATCATTTCCTGTAGCAGCATAGAATGTGACTGATAAAGAGTTTTAAAATAAATGACCTTCTAGCCTGACCTCTGTATATTGTTGACTTTAAGAAAATTACTGCTTTGTTTATTTGCGTCTGTAATTTCTACCAACTGTAGAAATAGCAACAGATTTTATACTATGTTAATTGGGTATACGTCACTTGTAATGCATTACTGATGTTCAAGTGTTGATAAATTTTTCAGCAAAAACTTCCCAAATGGTTATATTTATTCAACATTTTGCAGTCCAGGACCTGCTCTTCAGTGACACTATGAATGCATAGCTAATGCAGGTAAAGTGTTCAACCACGTAGCCACGAGCCTGACAATGTCATTCAGTATTTCTCAGTCACATGCCTGCTAGTGTAACAACTCTAAGCAGTACAGCTTTGTGTTGTAGTATCAATGTAAATAACAAGGGTTCAGTCATGAAGGATTTAAAGCACAGCAGGCACCCTAAGGGTTCATTCATTTGCTGGAATGAGTGGCAGACTCTTACGCAAAGATCTTTCAGTTCTGGCTATTCAATGGAAGCTTTGACAACTTGTGGGGAGCAACAGGGTATCTGCAAGTAGACTGCAAATATAATTGGGGATACATTCATTTCACAACTGACAATATTCTATATTTATGCTGTTTAAGACCAGTTGCAAGAACACTAACCGTTTTCAAAGGCTGGTAAGAGTAGAACCTTGCTGCAGCTCTGACTGTGTTGATTTACAAAGTGGTTCAAATCTCACTACCATAATGGAACCCCAGATATAAAGAGATGTACTGAGCTGACATTTTATTAAGAGAACTAGGATGATGTAACAGAAGTGGATATTGACATTTGTGTTCACAGAATAGTAGAATGCAGGAGAAATGGATACATACATTTGTATTTAGAGAAATAGTACAATGTAAAGGAAGCGAACTCCATAGAGATGAAAATTATAAGAAAATCATTAAACTTGACTTTTAGACATACTGTTTGCTGGGTGAATGCATGGAGAATATCAGTGGGACCACCTCAAACTGTCATGGTAACCCTTGCCAGTACATGTGAAGGAGCACTCACAGGGGGATGAAAAGGCATGCATAGTCTTTGTGGTGATACAAGTGTTCACATCACCAACAGAAGACAATTTGGGAATTCCCAGCAAAAATGCTCAGCAGTGGTGCAGCAGTTGCGTTGTTGCCTCACAGCAAGAGGTTCTCTGGTTCAATTCTTGGCTGGGGTGCCTTCTGTGCAGAGTCTGCATGTTCTCCCTGCATCTGTCCGGGTTTCCTCTCAGTGCTCTGGTTTCCTCCCATGTTACAAAGACATACATCTGGATCATTTCTCCCTGGGCCTTTGCTGAAAATTGGCTTTGTTCCAACTTGGACTTTCCCGGTAAACAAATGTTAAATAAAATAAAAATACAAATAGCCTGGATGCCAGCAATGGCAAAGAAATCCTAATATCAACCAGTATGATGGCCCCCTCCAGGATATTGCCAGCCCTAGCAGATCTGGGGGCTTCCCACCCATGGAGAACAAATCACCTTTAATAGGGGGCAGGCTTGATGACTAAACAGAAGAGGTTAACAGTTCTCAAAAAAAAAAATGACAGTTCAATATGTTGGCAGTTTACAAGATGTCTATTAAACTACCATGATTTCTTAATGGTAACTTGTAAACTGTCTTTTTTAATGTATTTATTTTTTGTCCCTGTAATGTTTGGTGCCAAGGGAAGTACCCCCATTTTTTTTCCCACTTTTGTGTGCCAGAACATCCAGCACATAGGTGTTTCACTGTACACATATACTGAAGGTGAGCCTGGCCTTACACTTGTGCATTTGATCTTAGCCTTATAAAACACATTAGCAGCCCTTACTGGAGATTTTTAAAGGAATACTTTACTATACAACTTCTTTAAAACAACAATGCTGGCACCTCAGATGTCCACTAGGAATTTATTTTATTTATTTTTTACTTTATTTTACATTTCTTTATCGAGAAATCCCGACTGGACACAAATCCTTTTCCAGTGGAGTCCTGAGGAGAAAAGATCCAGTATTACAATTAGAAATATTGCAGAAGTTAAGAAATATGTGAGATATTGTGAAAGTATTCACATAAATACAGTTACATAATGATGGACAATACAGAATATATCCTAAAAACATGTTTTTGCAGGGGGCAGGCAACCTGCACATGTGGAGGACTTTGCATCCACACCTCCCTATATACTAACTCCATGATTGCACAACAGTGGTAAAAAGAAAAAAAAACACATGGTTAATCAGCGTTCAACAGCAAACATGAACATCTACAAATCTGTGGGTGCAACAGAATGCTGGCCATCATAATTCACATATACTTAGCTAGACTCACTTCTCCAACAACTCCCATGATTATAAATGACACCATCACATACTTTCCTTTTCAGTGAAATGACTTTTCAGTGTTATACGTTTTCAGTGAAATGGGTTCAGTCTCATGAGTTTCAGTGTTGTTGTGATAGGGACTCATGCACATATATAAATATATGTGTGTGTGTATATATCTCTAGCTATATCTATCTATCTATCTATATATATATATATATATATATATATATATATATATATATATATATATATATATTGTGTGTGTGTATATATCAATATTTATATCTATATCTATAGATAGTAATTTATTTCTGTAAAGGCAGTTTTACTGCTTTATAGCATTTTTCATTTGGCTACTTATGTTCATAAAAATTAAAACACGAACAAACTGGATAAAAAACAAACAACACCGATGGCAATACCAGAAGTCAGTCCACTGAAAAAACCTTTATTGTGTTAGCGCTTTCATTCACAATTCTTTTCATTTAAAGCATCAATACTAGAGAAAATTCTCCTATAATCATATTCATATTTAATAAACTCAGAATCAGTAATAATGTCATTGTCCAAATGATCCAACTGATGTTTCAATTCTACCATTTGTTTGTTATATTGGTCAATGAGAAGATCCAAGAAATCCAATCCTTGTTTATTAAAAAACTGAATCAATTGTGAATGAAAGTCCGAACCTTTGATTACGCCAGATGGAAACTTCCATTGGCATAAGCCTTTAGGAACAATAGCTAGCCTGATGCATTCTTTGAAGTATAAAATTTCAATTTGCAATTTTTTTATACTTCACTAAGCACTGATCAAACTGTTTTAACTTCAAAAAAATATTATTATCATTGTTGTTATCATGATTTGTACCAATACTTGGAACAGTGTTAGTATCAGGAACTTGAAAAATGGTTGGCGTGGTAATAAACTCATTCAAATTCGGTAATCCATGCCTACGATTATTCGCAGCATTCATATTATTAGTGATATTATCACTGTTAATAGAAGTGTTATCAGATTGGATACCTGCTTGGTTGCCCGGCAAAGATGAAAATACTGGCTCACCGTTGTTTGGTGAATTTGGTGTAGATATTATAACATATGATTTTCTAGGTCTGTTATTTAGTAGTTGCATTTTAAGTATGTTTCAAACATAGTAGCTGTCTTTTTAAATGGTAAGCTTATAGCTTAATTGAAATTAATTGATATTAATTTGTTTTAATTGGTTAGTTTATAAAATATGGCTTTTTACAAGAATATGTGTCTGAAGAAGTGCACACAGTATTGTGCATGAAAGCGCTAACACAATAAAGGTTTTTTCAGTGGACTGACTCCTGGTATTGCCATCGGTGTTGTTTGTTTTTTGGTTACTTATGTTAGTTTTCACATGTCATTTTCAGTTTTTAATGACGATGAGTCATTTTAGAATATGTGGACCTGATACATGGAAAATTTGAATGTGATCACTCCAGAGTGCGATGGTAACCTTTGCTAAAAACAACAAAACTGGCATCCCAGAAGTTCACTTTATATAGTTCTAACATCACCATCCCATTCTTACTTTAAAATCTTACCTGAATCTGCGGGTCAGTAATGACAGAATGCAGTTCTGTTCATGAGTGGACTAACTGAATCCCGTTAGTAAGCAGGACTCCACGTGTTTCCCTTGCCATTGATCTTGGATGCACTGCACAAGTTTTTTTTTCTTTTTTTTCATTGTGTTATTGCCCTGTGTTGCAGGACAAAACTACATCCTCACCACCTGCTTGTCTGATTTCTGGTGAATTTCTCACATACTACACTCCTTTATTCATTTCTTTTTCATCCAGTCTGCTCTCTCGAATAACCTGCTCCTTCTCTCTAATCATAGAATATTAATCCTGTATCTTCTGTATTTGATAATAACTGATGATTATAGTATTCTTAGAATGGCTTTCTAGAATTGTTAAATGTGAAACTTAGCATACATAAACAGCTAGTATGAACAGGGACAATCAGTGCTTACATTTAACTGTGTTTATGTTTACACTTGTACGTGGAAGTGTTGCTACATTGACTCATAGGGCTGCACTTCCTGTGCGTGATTACTTATTTTTATTTATTTTATTTTATTTTTCATTTGTTAACTGGGAAAATCCATCTGGACCAGGTCCATTTTCAGTAGATGCCCGGGGAGAAAAGCTCCATCATTAAGATATAGTAAGAAGTTAATACAATGAGAAATATACAAAATGAGAAGACAGTGGATTACATACAAAAAGTTAACAGGCAATGCAGGACTGAAGTACAGTTAGATTAAATATTTACAAAGGTAGTACAGATAGTTTACATTACTAGTAACCATACACTGAAAGAAGTAAAGGACAATGTGAGTTATTCTAAGAGTATGTATTTCTATGCAGGTAGAATAGTGTCAATTCTAGACTGAAGTTGTTTGAAGGAGGAGAAGAGAAGGTATAGAGATTGTCAAGTGATACATGGGCAGATCCAAGATGTCCTAAAATGGGATATGAGTAATCTTTTGAAGTTTGTGTTTGTTGTAGTAGAGGTTATGTTAGTGGGGAGATTATTCCATTTCTTGGCTATGATGTGAGAATATAGGGCTTTACCTGCAGTGTTGTTAGCAGTAGTAACTCTGAGGAGAGGGTTATTAGATGAGCGGAGAGGGTGACTGGGAGATTAATAGCTGTTTAAGGGCTGGAGATTTTTTCTGGGTCGTTTCTAATGATAATGGTGCAGGTGAGTTGTTTGTAAGTTAGTAAGTTAGGAAATTCAAGCCATTGAAATTCTTTTAGTACTTGGCAGTGATGAGTTCTAAAGGGGGAAGTATTGACAAATTTGGCAATCTTTTTATAGCGTGACTCTAACTTGTCCAGATCTGCTTTTCTAGTATGGGTTAGGATTGGTGCAGCATAAGTAAGTGTTGATAAGAGGTGAGTTTGAGCTAGGGTGATTCTTGATTTTTCTGTGAGATAGTTTTTGTGCCTGTAAAGGGTTCCCGTTTTTTGTGAACTTTCTGAATGGTTTGTGCTATGTATAGATTGAATGATAGGTTGTTGTCTATTTCAACTCCTGGGAGATTTCTGTGGGTGGAAGGAGAGATGATAGTGCCATTCCTAGATGAGACAGTGAAAGGAGAGTGGGTAGATTTTGTTTTATTAGGAGTGAACAGGAGAAGTTTGGTTTTATTGGGGTTAAGAATAAGTTGGATATCAGTGATCCAAATTTCAATAGCAGAGAATGATTCTTGGGCAAGTTGTTGTAGGGTGTTGACAGGGTTCCCCTTCAAACCATTGAACGTTTAACGTTTAAAACATTGAAGTTCAGATCATCGAGACCAGAACATCGAGTTTGAAAACATTGAAGGTTTGAAGGAGAAGAAAAAGGTAAGTGTAGGTGGGAGAATGTTTGTGTTTTTGCAGGGCAAAAAGGTGCCCTGCATACTGTTTGTGTCAATGTGCCATCTGTGTGATGGCACTACAGATAGGGTAAGGAAAATCTCCCGTTTAGAGCTTCTGCATATAGTGCTAAATGGGAGATTTCTCTTTACTCCACTGTAGTGTAGTCTTGGAGTTGGAATATTAAAGTAGGGGGGTGTGAAGGGGGGCAAAGCCCCCTGCATACAATTGTTAAAATGTATTTATTTATTTATTTTTTTGGTTAAACTTGTAACCTTCGACATTTCAAAATTCGATGTTCTGGTCTCGATGATCTGAACTTCAATGTTTTGAAATTTCGATGGTTAGAAGTGGAACCGTTGACAGATGGGTCTGCAGAGATGAGAGTGGAATCATCTGCGTACTGAATAAGTGAGGCTTGCTTAGAGGAGGTGTATAGATTGTTTGTAAAAATAGAAAAGTATAGTGGGTCTAATATTGAGCCTTGTGGTACTCCTATAGAGTTAGGGAGAGGAATGGATAGTTCATTGTGCTATTGTCAGATTGTTGTCTATCTGATAAGTAGCTTTTGAACCAGGACATAGTAGGGGAAATAAAGGATAGAGAATGAAGAACATCCAATAGTTTAGAGTGTGAGACCATGTCAAATGATTTAGAGAGGTCTAAAAAGGTAGCAGATACATAGTTGTTGTTTCTATGATGATTAACCAGATTGGTGCAGGTGAGAAGAACAGGAGTTGTACTATGGTGAGGGCAGAATCCGTGTTGGGTGGTGGAGAGAAGATTGTTTGCATTCAGGAATTGCATAACATGTGAGTGTATATGCATTTTTCCAGGAGCTTAGATAAGGGGGAAAGAATGGCTATAGGCTGATAGTTGGAAAAGTAATATTCACCACCTTTGTGAAGAGGTATAATGTAGGATATTTTCCATAGTTGTGGCACATAAGCTTCCTGAATGGACTGTTTATTAGGATTGATATTGGATATGATAGTGAGTCAGCTGCTATTTTTACAAAGTTAGCAGGTATACCATCTGCTGCTAGTCGGGTAGATTTTAGTTTGAGAAGGAGGTTTCTAATTTTGGATGTAGGGACCTGTGAGAGAGAGAAGAATGGTAGGTTGGTAGAGTTGCTAGGAGTGTTCACAGCAGATGAGGCTGATGAGGTATTAGTGTTTGTTAGTTGGTTGGACAGAGTTTGGACTGAGGTTATGAAATGACAGTTAAGTTGGAAATCTATATATTTGCTGTTAGTATAGTGGGAGGTGGAGGTGGAGGCAGCAATTGTTCCAGGTTTACATTTGCAGCTTATCAATATTCTGCCATTAAAAGAAGTACATTTTTTCAATTTTATTTTCCCTTTTACTATGTTCTGAGGAAATGGAGTAAGAAAATATAAATTTAGCAAGATATGTATAATATTTTCAAATTATATATTGCTTCCTATCTACACCAGTGAGTGTTCTACTGTATATCTAACAGATTGTTATTGATTCTGACCCCTTTGTACATCGATACTTACACCTAAAATACATTATTTTGTAATAGCTGAGCCAGTTCTTTCTCTCACTCTTTCATGTTACACTCTCTTTTAAAATGTGAGCTCCACCTACATACACCCCTGCCTGCAAAAACAGCACATATACTGAGGGAAAAGACTCACCTCCACCACAACCAAATAGAGGATGTTGTTACTCTGCTTGAAGCACAGTTAGGTACAGCACTGCATTTTTCAGTCTGATCAGTCACCATTTTGTTGACCCACTCAGACAGCCATAAATGCCACTCCTACTAAAGAAATACTTGGTGTTATACTGAACTGGATTACATTGGTTTAGGTATATAACCTTATTTTAAAACCTTTACTGTGCTCCTGGCATATCCTAACCTGCATCCACAACCAAAACATGTGCACCATATGCTATTTTTGTGTTTTAATCTGCTCCAGTGTGCACTACTTTCTCTTTCAACAATCTTTTTTTGTAATGATTGCTGCATACACTTCATTATCCTTATTTTTACATATATTTAGCAATTTTTCCTCTATTCTTACCCTGAAATCTTGTAAAAATCTGCATGTTACTGCTAGACGAAATCTGTTCTATGCATTAGTGGTCTGGCTGACTCCAATTAGCTGGTGGGAGTTGACCTACTGAGCTCCTGTCTCACCTCATTGCCTGTCCTTCCCATCCTGAACTACCTTTATACCCACTTTTTTCCTCTCACTTCATCCTTCTCTGTCTTGCCCCCCCCCCCTCACTTACAGCAGCAACACACTCTATTGCAATGGCTTAATAAGAAGTACATTAAAGATCTTCCCACAGCTTCAATAGCATCCCAAACAAAGTGTAAATATTGTAGCATTTTATCGAACATAGAACACCCAGTGCTTACACTCACTTCTTACCTACAAGATTGCTCATTTCTATACCATCCCTACAACACTGTGTCAAAATATGGCTTAGCACTCATTTTTTTTCTACTTGTCATCATAATCTTACCATCCACAGCTACCAAACCCCCCAACTATGTCAACACTCCAACCTGATATCCATAAACCCACCACTATATAAATTAATGTATAATGTATAATATTCCAGCACAAACATTTTCCAGCAATGTTTCTGAAGCCCAGTCTCAAAAAATCTCCGTACCAAACCTCTCAACTGTCCAATTTTCATATGATGTCCAGATTTTTGCCTTTTATTTTTGTTTTGTTGCTCATAAAATTTGTGGTTTTCTGGTAAATAATTGAGGATTGAAGTCACAAAATAATACTAAATAATGACAGACATTTGAGTTTCAGACTTCATATCCTTCAGAAAATATATAATAATGCAAAATCTGTAATGCTAGCAACTTTCTAAGTTTGTAGAGGCAAAATTTAAAATCTGTCCCTATTTTTGGGGTTTTGTCCGTGCATTTTTTTCTGGCTTTGTCCAGATTTTTTGCACTGAGATGTTGACAAGTATGATATTTACCACTTATGTTCAGCCTGTGCAATCTTCCCACCATAATGTATTGGCACAGCATGCATAACAACAAAGCACTAACAACCCCCCCATTTCATAACTTCCTCCAATTTTCAAGCTACCAAACAGCCCAACTAAATATCCACATTATTTATGCAAACACTGATCCCAAACTAGGCACCACTCTGTTTTTGCAAATCTGGCTTCCTTCCAAAACCTGAACTAGCCTCCACATATTTAGAACAGGTACTCTAAATAAAGACCTCATTCTCAACAAATTAGAATAAACATGTGCTCCTTATCATGTGAGCCCCACATTTCCTTACCATCTCAGAATCTTGGATTGAATGTAATACCCTTAACCTCAAAACACACCTTTCAAACTATATACATACCTGGTCACTGCAACACCTGGCTCTAGGACATGAGGCAGCTCCCTATTAATTGCTGAAGAATACCTTGGCCTTTCCTTAGATTTTCAATACACTTTAAAGGATGATGTTGATACCAATAGGCATTTCATCAACATTGTCAACAAAAAGAGCCCTTACATAACTATTGTAGCAACTTACCTCTCCCTTCCTTCCACTTTTAATGCTTTCTGTCAAAGTTCAACAAACCACCTGCAATAACATCTGCAGATTTGTCATACTAGCCCATAAAAGAGAACACCTCTGATTTCTCCTTTCTTGATTATGCTAAATGCTTACCTTTAGAACTCAGAACAACTCAACTTGTAGCTAGTCTAGTCTCCAGAGTCACCAACTTAACTTTTTCTCCTTCCTGGCAAACAGACTACATGACAAAAGAGTAAAACAGAGTGTGTGTTGTAACTTTAAGAAGCATTTCAATTTAAGGGCATGTACATATAAATAATGAGCATATGCAGGCAGCAGTGCCATTTTGAGAGTACAGCCAGAGTGTTAATTTAAGTTTAAGTTACTAAGCCTCAATCCTAATGTTGTGTTTGTATATAATAAAGTTGCTTGAATCAAACTCACAACTGTTTGCTTGTTTTATCCTGACCAGATGAGCGACATGGTGTCAGAACTGGGATAGAGAGTGCAACTTCTTCAAGTCATGAGGTGTACAGTTAACGGTGAAGTTACATTAAGCAGGTTGGGTGATACAGTGCTCAAATGATTTAAAAATGCCAGAAATAAACTACAGGTAACCAAAACTTGCATAAATTATTTATTTTGTAAAGAGAACGATACAAAGCATTCGCATATTAATTAAATGAAAGGCACAAAATGCATTATTGATTAAATAAAATATTCAAAACCATGATATTTGATAGAATTATCAGAAATATGTATGTGGGTGTTCAGAATTACTTCCGATTTGCATAACGAGCATGTTAAAATTAAAATGAGCACAAGAAAAGTCTAATGAGTATGATAAGAGGTCAAATAAGTATAACAAGTACAACAAAAGGGCAAACTAAGTATAAAAAAAGTGAGGCAACTGCATGTTCTTTTAGTAAACAACCATGTTTTGACATGAGCTACTATTTTGCATTGACCAGAGCTATTCAAAGTATAACTGGAGTTGTTCAAATTATCTCAGGGTGTGCAAAGTGTTTGCAGTGTGTGCTTTATTACAGTGCAATTATTTTGAAGAGTTTACTCTGTGCAAAGTGCAGTAATTTTGCAAAGTGCATTCAGAATACAGTTTTCAAAAAGCTTCTTGTGCTGTATACATTTTATTCGTAAAGTGCAGTCATTTCAAAGTGTTTCTTACACTGCACAGAGTTATTTCACAAAGTACAGCCATTCTGAGATGTTTCTTGTGGTGTGTACAGTTCATTTGCAAAGTGCAGTAATTTTGAAATGTTTCTTACACTGATAAGAAGTGGTTTCATAAAGTATATTGGTTTCAGAGTGTTCTTGTGCTTCGGAGACTTATTTTACAAAGTACATATTTTTTTAAGAGTCTATTGTGCTATTGGGCATAATTACATGTTCTGGCATACATTTCTGGCATCTATGTTTGTATGTTCACATATAATTCCAAGGGTCTTTATTACTGTTTGTTGATATGGCAGAGGCATTTTACAGACCCATTCCACTTGTGTTTGATCATAATATTGTAGATAATTGGAGAGTATTTGAGCAGAAATACTATATTTTCATAAAAAGCCACTTTTTTGATAAAATGCATGTATGAGGGCATTTATTTTGCTTAACTTAGTGGGGTCAAAAGCCATTGAGACAGAGCATTCATTTGTGCATGCACCAACAGTATATGCAGGAGAAGGGGAAAACCATCATATTGTTGTACAAGCTAAATCAAGGGAGGACTCTGAGTGCTTGAAACATAAATTCAGAGAAATGTGTAACCCCCAGACAAATGTTACATTGGAGAGGCAACTATTTTATACAAGAGTCCAAAAGTCAGGAGAAACTTTTGCAGCTTATATTACTGACATGAGAAAGAAAGCTAAAATGTGCAGGTTTAGTGATTTGAAAGGTGAGTTGATAAAAGACAGCCTTGTGTGTGGTATTAATAATAATGCTGTAATGAGAAAGATTTTGCTTTCTGACAGTGATTTAACATTGAGTAACACTATAGAGATTTGTCAGATACATGAGTTTACAGAAAAGCACATAAATATGCTTGCAAGTGATAAGAGCATGGTTTCAACAGCTTCTGGAGCAAACATAGACAGCATGCAGCACATAGGTAACATAAACAGGCCTAAGCACATGGCAGCTGCAGCCCCTGCAGGATTTCCAGGGAGAACCTGTAACATTCCTGCAAGTTCTAAGACTAGCTCAATAAAATGGACATGCTCAGTGCAGCATAAAGGTAAGTCAGCAAGACCCAAGTCAAGTCTTATTGTTAAGTGTCGTAATTGTGGTGCCAGTCATGAGTCTAAAAGAGAAAAGTGTTTAGCATTTGGACAGCAATGCCTAAAGTGTAAAAAATGGAACCACTTCAAAAATTTTGTAAATCAAGCAAGCCTTATTCATTTATTAAGAAAGGTCACTCAAAAAAGCAAGTTGATCATATAAAAAGCTGCAACTCAACTTTCTATGCAGATGGTGTATCAGCGGTTAGTAAAAAGATTAATGCAGCAGATTTATTGGCAAAAAACAAAGTGTTTTCTACTGTCCTGATCAATGGTAAGCCTGTGGAGCTCAAAGTAGACACTGGTTCAAAGTGCAATGTTATGTCAGCAGAAATATTTGTTAGAGTAAGAGCTGGTAAACAACTTAATTTGGCCAATTGTGCAAACCTTGTTGCTAATGGACATAAAGAGAGTCCAACCAAAGGCTCCGTATTGCATTCATGCTATTCAGCTGGAAACAGTTACAGCTTGCAATTGTATGTAGTCAGAAGACCTGTGCAGTCATTATTAGGTCTTAGAGACAGTTTCAAAGTGAAACTTCTTTCTTTTACCAAAAAAGTCCATCATGTAAGCACATATCCTGGTTTCAGATTCACCAATGCTATTTTCTCAAAGTATGCTGATATTTTCAAAGACAAGCTAGGCAAACTTTCAGTTGTTACTCCATGAAATTAGACTCATAGGTCAGTCCAGTGGTCAGACCAGTGAAAAAAGTTCTGATAACTATGCAGGACAAAGTCAAGGTCCAGTTAGATAAAATGGTGGAACAAGGTGTGATTTATCCAGTCACAGAACCAACTGAGTGGGTGTCTTCCATGGTAGTTGCCCATAAAAAAAAAGCTCAGATAAAATCATAACATGTATTTACCAGTTCAGACTTATGACGAGACCCTTCCAAACAAATAGTCATTGTTGAGATGCCAGCTCCAGACAATGTCCAAGCCTTACAGCGTTTCCTTGGTATAGTTAACTATTTTGGAATGTTTTTAGCAGAATTCAATAAATTATCAGTGCCTTTAAGAGAAGTGACACACAAAAATGTTGCTTGGTCATGGTTAAAACCACACCAGAGAGTATTTGATGACCTTAAACAAAAAATTGCCAATCCACCTATGTTAAGATACTATAATGTCCACAAACCAGTAATTCTTTCTTGTGATGCTTCAAACTTTGGTCTTGGTGCAGTTATTCTTCAAGAGGGCAGACCAGTAGCCTGTGCATCTAGAACTCGTACCCAAACTGAGATGCAATATACTCAGATTGAGAAGGAACTTTTGGCAATCGTGGTCACATGTTCGTAGTTGCATGATTATACTTATGGCCGAGTTATCCAAATTGACACTGATCATCAACCTCTAGTTACTATTTTAAAGAAGCCTATGCATACAGCTCCAGCAAGTCTTCAAAGAATGATGCTCAGATTACAAAAGTACAACTTCAAAATGGTCTATACAAAAGGCAAACTTCTTTATCTGGCTGATACCTTATCCAGATCACCCAAAAATACCACAGAAAACTTGATGCAGAGAATTTTGATCTTGATGTCATGGAAGTGCATAATGTTTCTACCATGAGAATTGATGAGCTAAGAAATCATACACTGATCCAACTTTGCAAAAGCTCAACCACTTCATCAATGTTGGATGGCCATCAAAGCACTCTTGTGTGCCAACAGATGTGCAACCTTATTTTCCTTACAGAGATGAGATGTTGATAGAAGATGGCATCATTTTCAAAGGTCCTAAAGTTGCTGTTCCTACTTTCTTACAACATGAGTACATCCAGATTTTTCATCATGGCCACCCAGGTTCCGAAGCTACCAAAAGAAGTGTGAGAGGACTAGTATTTTGGCCTTCTTTGTCAAAAGGCATTGATAAAGTGCTTTCATCTTGTTCAGTATGCAATAGTACTAAACCACATTTGCAAAAAGAGCCACTTCATCTAAGCCAGATTCCTGAACTATGTTGGCCAACAATAGCCACTGACATATTTTGAGTGAAACAATCAACATTACTTAGTTTTGGTAGACTCTTCTTCAAACTGGTTTGAGCTTGATCTGCTACCTAACCTAACATCCAGTACTGTTATTATTAAGTTGAAACATCACTTCTCAGTCCATGGAAGTCCACACAAACTTATTTCTGACAACAGTGATCAGTTTACCAGTCAGTTATTTCAGAAATTTGCAAAAGAGTTGGACTTTAATATTGCCAGCAGTCCAGAATACCCCCAGTCAAACAGCCTGGCAGAGGATGCAGTACAAAGTGCAAAGCAATTACTAAAGAGGTCAAAGTGTGACAATACCGATATCTACTTAAATTTGCTTTAATCTCAGAAATATGCCCTGTGACAACTTACTTGGCTTGCTGGCTGAGAGACTTCTTTCTAGGCAAACCAGAACAATCTTGCCTATCAGTTCCAATTTGTTGGTGCCAGAGCAATCAAAGCCAAACTATTTAAAAAGTGCTCCATTCAGAAGTTCAGCTATGATAAAATGAGCAGATTTCTTTGCAAATGGTGAAAGGTTTTGATTGAATTGGTCAAGTGAGAGGTATATGCGCCAAGCCGAGATCCTACTTACTGGAATCTGATGGTATAGAATACAGAAGAAATCACAGGCATCTTTTTCTGGTGTCTGAATCGATATCATAGCATTATACCTGTGATACAGACTCTAGATCTCAATGCAACCCAGATGATGTTCCTGTTGAAGGACATGTCTCAGTACCTATTCCCATTTCTGAAGATGTCCCAGATGTCCCTGAAGTTGAGCATTCATTAAAGACAGTCCCTGTTGCTAAACCCAGTCCTCATTTTTATGCCACATGATCAAGTCACATTTGTAGACCTAGTGTAAAATACATAGCAACCTGTACATGATTGTTTTATTTGTTTTCAATTCTGTATAATTGCATGTCAAAGAATTAGTTCTGTATAATTGCATGTCAAAGGAACATTTCTGTAAAATTGCATGTCAATAAATTTGTCATTTTCAGTGGATGACTTATTTCTCAAAGAGGGAGGATGTAAAACAGACTGTGTGTTGTAACTTTAAGAAGGATTTAAAAGTGACGGTAGATGCATATAAACAGAGAGCACATGCAGGCAGTAGTGCCATTTTGAGAGAACAGCCAGAGTGTTAACATGTCTGTTTATAAGTTTATTTAAGTTTAAGTTAGTAAGGCTCAATCCTAATGTGTCTGTATATAATAAACCTGCTTGAACCAAACCCACAGCTGTTTGTCTGTTATATCCTGACCAGACGAGTGACAAAAAAAATCCCCTACAACCTTAGATCTCTCCAAATACATACCTCCATCCTTCAAGCTCCTCATTCAAAATTATACTCTATTGAACATGCTTTCTCAATTCCTGTTCCTAAAGTCTGGGCTGCCATCTCTACAAATATAAAATCTATTACACCCTTTTCTAAACTTCACTCAGAAATAAAATTGTTATTCAAAAAGGCAAACTGTAAGTGTATCCTTGAGAGTGGAGTCACACAAATGCACCCCCAAACTCCCCCCAGTCTATATGTATTATATTGCAATTCTTTTTAAAAAGTAGCTATTCCCTTTGATGATATTGCAAATATACAAAAACTACTTTTTCATTAATTGTAATTGTTTGAAAATGCATAGTTTGTCTGAGAATGATAATATTATATAGTGAATGTTGCATGACGCTTTTGATCAGATCAGATATGTCATGTATTCTCAGACTGAGCTTGAAAAATGTTCCGATAACATCATTGCTTTACCCCAGGCAACAAGTACAAATAAAAAAAATAAAATGAACATATATACCAAGTTCAGAAAAATGATGAATGCCTTTCCACTGCTAAAGTTGAACTGCCAAAAAGAAAGAAATGTGAACAAATGACAGAAAAACAACCAAGGCTGGTACAAAAAGTATTGTATATCTGGATACGAAAGCTTGAACAGACAAATGCTGTCCTCAATATAGATACTGATAATCCGTTAAAAGCAGGTTTTTAATTTCACCAAAGTTAAAAATCAAGACAATAAAAGGTCCCTTTCTTTTTCAAATGATAAGCGCTTTTGAATAATCTTCATCAGATCATTAAAAGCTATGGGACTCCAATTATATTTATATAAAAGCTAATTAGACATCAGACCAATGAAAATTCTAGCTTCCGATCATTTGTTTCATTACACCCAATCACTTTTCATGCTCATCCATCATATTCAAGAGCTATTATGGCCAATAGGGAGATCCTATTGCCGACACACATTCATGTTACCCAAAAGTGGAACTCGTTTCCTTCATAATCGTCTTTCAGTATGGAAATTAGTTGAACATCAGACCAATGGGAGAAACTGGCTTCCGAACATTTATATAGTTTAATCCAATCGCCTTTCATGTTCATCCTTCAGATTCAGAAACTACTACAGCCAGTGTAGAAATCCTATGACCGACATGTCCTCACATCAGCCAATGATAGACCACCTTACCTTCAGAATCAATATCAGGGGGATAACACAAACCAGGCTTGGTTGCCGTTCGACTCGTGTATTAATAATTTTCCTTAGTTTTATAAAATTCTCAATGTCAACTTTGCTTGCATCCATATGCACATAATCAGTAACTAGTTTTATTTTATCTGATCCTGACACTTTGTATTTTCATCCATCAAGCTCAATAGTTAATATATTCAATGCGGAGGTCCTGAAACCGGCATACTGTAGTGTCAGCCAGTAATGGGTCTCCTAGCCTCCAGGTTTGATTTCAAAGGAAAAGCACTATCCAGGCCAGTTTGCCGCTCGGTTCATATAATGATAATTCTTTTTACTACCTTTAGTTGCATGAAAATCTCGGGTCACATTTTCTTTGTATCAATGTAAACATATTTAATACCTGAAATAACATCAAATAAAAAGCAATCCTAACTTTAATTGTATCCAACCATTTTACATGTTCATCCATCTTGCTCAAAGAGCACTATAACAAATGAAAATATCCTATGCCTGACACACCTCCATGCCAACCAATGGTAGATCTCCTTGCCTTCAGAATCGGGATAGCACTAACCAGGCTTGATTGCCATTCAGCTCGTATTTTAATAATTCTCATTAGTTTCATAAAATTCTCATTGTCAGCTTGTCTTTCATCTATATATACATGTTCAGTGATTAATTTTATTTTAATTTACCATCAAGCTCAATAGTTGTTATCTTCAGTGCGGAGATCCTATGACCGGCATACTCTGATGTCAGCCAATAATAGGTCTCCTTACCTCCAGGTTCGAATTAATTTTATTTGTGACATCGAGATTTCAACACAACCAAAGGAAATAAAAATAATCATTAGTATACGAGCCAAATGGCAACGTGTCCTGGATAGTATCTTCTTCTTTGAAATCGAACTTGGAGGCAAGGAGACCTATTATTGGCTGACATCAGGGTATGCCGGACATAGGATCTCTGCATTGAATACAATAACTATTGAGCTTGATGGATGAATATGCAAAGTGTCAGGATCAAATAAAATTCATTCAAACCTGGAGGTAAGGAGACCTATTATTGGCTGACATCAAAGTATGCCAGTCATAGGATCTCCGCACTGAATATTACAACTATCCACTGCACAAATGTGCAGCAAAAAGAAATAAGGAACAGTTAACTTATCAGTTCAGTGGACATTTGCTTCCTCTTACAAAAAATGCGTGGTGTGCATTCATTAATTTCCTACCCTAATCACCATGCAATATACTACATAACAAAAAGTATGCACCATTAATGTTACAAATGAGAAAATGTAACATGTTGCACCTTATAAATTCTAATTTGCTTAATTATTCTCAAATAATGACTGTTGTAATATCTTCTTTAAATTTAATGATGGCAGTATTTTGATGTGTGGGTTTAATAGCTTTATTATATACAGTTAACAGACCTGTGAGATCTGGCTGGAGAAGCAAGAAGACTGTGCATGTGAATTTCTGAATATATGAGTAACGTCACCATGAAACAATGCACAAGTGGCTCAGTTGTTTTCGTTTACAGAGGTCACTGCAAAGGGAATTTACTGTTCACTCCTAGTAGATGCAGCAACACGAGAGTCTATAAAATTTGGTGGGGTTTTAAGGATCTCCCCCACAAAATACATGTGTGCGTGTGCATGTGCGTGTGCGTCTGTGTGTGTGTGTGTGGGTGTGCTGAGTGTTTATGTTCATTTCATCTTTAAGTCCTACAGAGGAAGAAGGGTGGAATAGAGACTAGGAGACATTTAGAATGGTATCTGTCATGACTGACTCTTTGAAAAGTGTCTGTGTATCTGGTATTGACTTTGTTAAATGATAACTGAGTTATTTACTGCTGCCTCATCAAGCATAACACTCAGTGAAATGGATGGATAGCTACAGCTTATTTGCCACATATTTGTTATTGCACATAGTACCTAATACATAATTATATATATATATATATATATATATATATATATATATATATATATATATATATATGTATACATAATTGTGAACAAAATGAAAAGAGTAAGAGTTGTATAAAGTAATTTGCCAAATGTTTATGACTTTTTCTTCCTGATAATCACACCCTATGAAATGTTATTTTGTAATTATTGAAGTTGGTGTACATGATTAGGACACTCCAGTTTCTCTTCACTGGATACAGCTGCTCAAATGACAAGTGCTCTGTTTTGATTCTACACTTGGATAGGAGAAATCAGTCCTTCAAGGAAAAAGGCAACTCTTCCAATTATTAAATGTAGATGATACCACATGGGTGTTCTAGGAGGGCAAGACATTTTCCATCTTGTTCACCAGTCCATCTCTGACACAGATTTACAAATTAATTAAGCTATGATTCTTACTATGCATTACAATGTAACTGTTAATATGCTACTCATATATCAGCAGTGTAAATGCATTTGTTGTGCAGATGTAAGTGCATCAAAAAGTCATTTAAACTTGTGCAGTCCTCACCCTGGTTTGTAAAATATGCATGTTTAGTTAGGTTTCCTAAATTCAGATGACAAATAATTACTTTCAGAAAGCTAACATAATTCTTTCCATGCAGTCTACCAGCAGCTTCTGGAGAACAAAAACGCAAATGATGTACATTTACAGGGTTTTGTTTATACATAGCAATAGTCAGGTCATGTAAATAATTCCTTTACCTTGAGTTCAACCAAATCCAGATTGTAATCTAATCAGTTGTGACAAATCTGTGCAGGAAAAGTTGGGTGACTATCCCTTTTGTGACTGGCGCAGAGGTCTGTTTTGACAACGTGTTATCTATGTGATCTGAATACAGCTCATGAAAGCCCTCAGATGTTATAAGCTGGTCTTTCTCTCTTAACATCTCTGCTCTCTCTGCCTTTATATAAAATGCTGGTTCTGTACTTTCCTACTGTGTTGTTCAAAGAAATATGGTTTGTATTATATAAATATGGAAAGTTATAACTTCTTTTAAATGTACTTATAATGCTAATGACAATGGTATGTATATACATTGTTACTTGTAATTCATTTTACTAACTGTAGAAAAGCACAGAATGTGTGTGTGTGTGTGTGTGTGTGTGTGTGTGTGTGTGTGTGTGTGTGTGTGTGTGTGTTTGTGAGTGTGTGTGTGGTGTGTGTGTGTGTGTGTGTATGTGCACGTGCGCACGTGTGTGTATGCAGTACTAAGTGGTTGTGTCTTTTTTTATTTTTTTTCACAGGGGCATAAACACTTAACTGATCTTATAATGCATAGCAAATGCTTATTTCAGAAGAAATTTGTAAATAATTACAAACTTATTATGACTGTTTTGCCCATGTAAGAAATGCTGTACACTTGCCTTTGATGCTAGATGATCAGTAGGCTGTGGGTTCTTTTCCTGCACCAGGTGACTGGATTAATTTTCCATTACTTTCATTGCAGTTTAGCATTAGGACTTGCTGATCTCTTGAGTGTGCCATTCTTTGGATGAGACCTTAAACTGTTGTCCCATATGCCTGAGTAAGTGGTAGCTAAGGTGGATGCAAAGAATCCCATAGCATTTATTGAATAAAGTAAGGGTTCTTTCATTTTATTTATTTATTTACATAGCTCTACACATATTCATACTATTTAGATATTAAGTATATTTACTTATATGCAAAACATTTAATTGCTCCACTCTTTTATCTGCGGACACTTTGTTAATTTTGATCACAACATGCAAAATCCATCCTTTATTAAATAGTAACTCTTTATTAGTTCCCATTTAATCCCAAACACTTTCATATTAAACTTTTCAATTACATTTATTCTCCCAGTTTTATATCATATCCATATTAACTTCATTTATACCATACAAACCTTTTTTCTAATAATTCACTCCCACACTTTTTTTAACCCTTCGACATTAATAAAACACATGTTTTGATGTTTCTAGTTCCTTACAAACATGACAAAGTATGTCTGACAAAAACCTATAAACCATATTCCCTTTAACTGGGAGTTTATCTAAAGATATCTTAAAAAAAAATAGCACATGTAAAATATATATATATTTAATCTCTGCGTTTTTATTTTATAGTCCTTTAATCACATCACCCAACTCACTACATAGAAAACAATAAATAGACTACAGAAGGTCAATAACACCCAAAAAGTCAGAAGTTTGATGCACAAATGAACACAGTAATTAGGACTGTCCATAGAGATCCATGCAATATAACACAAGTAAACAGGATATATTACTGTGCAGCTAAATTAATAACTGATAAAGTTCTACCGCAAGAACACAGGGTAGTAAGGGAAAGGAAGGGGAGAAACTGAATACCATCATGGAAGTATCGAATAGAGAAAACTATACAGCAATTAAGACAAGAAGTGTCACTGTTAGAAGAATATAGAAGAGGGAATAGATAAAAAAAAAATACTAGGAAAGATAGACATAATAAAAGAAATACGCAGTATTAGAACAGACCAGGATCTATCATGCACTATAGCAAATAAACTAAAAAGCTCAGTACAGGCAGAAAAACGTAGGAGATATGCAGATAAATATTAAGAAAAAGTATAAAATAAGCAATTTATTGAGGACCCAAAAACATTTTATAGAGAACTGGGAAACAAGGTAAAAGGAATTGGAAGACTGCCAAAAAAAGAAGAAATATATACATTTTGGAGAAGTATTTATGAAGATCCCATGGAACATAACAAAGGTGTTAAATGGATAGAAGAAGTAAAAGAAAGAATAAGAAGTTTAAAGGTACAGGATATGAAATGGGATGAAGTAACAGCCACAGAGATTGAAACAAAGTTAATAAAAGCCTCCAATAGGAAAACCCCAGGCCCAGATGCAATACCTAACTTCTGGTTAAAAGTATTAACATGCACCAATAAACGCACAGCAAAACAGCGTAACCACGAAAAAAGCACCAAATCCAAATGGTGGTGGACTTCCACAAAATTTATTAAGTAACTTTCCAAAACGAACTGAAAAGCAGACTATGAGCCAAAGTAAAATTCAAAGACAAAAAACAGTAGGTTAAGCGCTATTCATCCGGATTATATCTGGACTTCCTCAGACAACCCACTCGTGCTCACAGTAAGTTTAAATAACCTCTTCTAATAGTGTTAACCAATCAACTCTCAATAATCGCTTCAGGTTGATTTTAAACTCATACGTCATAGTCAACCATATAAACAGGTTATTCATCTATCCATCATATGTCACTATCTTTTATGCAAAAATTAAAACAATTCAGTCATACCAATAAAAGTTACAGCATCATGAGGCCTCAATACATTCACTTTACATTGTTTTGAACAAAAACGATAGTTTCAAAAACCATAATCACTATCAGCCCTAAAATACTAAAATGTTAAAATATGCGTCAAGAGTTCGACCTACTCTCTTCACATGTTCTAACCTGGAATGTAGGTAGTTAAAACATAAGCTTTCTTTAAAAACAGGTCTACCTTACTTGGGAAAAAATAATAAAAAGTACGAGAAACATTACAGTGTGGGTAAACAATCGGGACAAGATTACCTCCTCATTTATCCGATCCTGTCAGTTCGGACACACACTCTAAAAATGTAAAAGGAGCCTGACTACCACCCTCGGTGTTCACTAGGGCACTATAAACCAACTAAAATCAACCTGAAGCGATTTATTGAGAGTTGATTGGTAAACACTATTAGAAGAGGTTATTTAAACTTACTGTGAGCACGAATGGGTTGTCTGAGGAAGTCCGGATATAATCCGGACGAAAAGTGCTTAACCTACTGTTTTTTGTCTTTGAATTTTACTTTGGATCATAGTCCACTTTTCAGTTCATTTTGGAAAGTAACTTAATAAATTTTGTGGAAGTCCACCACCGTTTGGATTTGGTGCTTTTTTCGTGGTACCCTGCTTTGCTGTGCGTTTATTGGTGCTAGTTTCGTTGTTCCAGTTGTTTAGCACCGACGGCAAACTGAGAGGATGGATGATTCCACACATAGTGACACAACAGAGAAGGGTAATTTAACCCAATTGCTCGAACTGATGAACGACCGTTTAAATAGGCTAACGGCCAAAGTGGATTTGGTGAGCAAGCATCACAGCCATTCAGTTACAACTAACTTTGAATGGTCTGAATCTAGCGGCCCACAAGGACACAGCCAGAGTTTACCCCAAACAGTACATAGTTCCCAGAGCGGGAGACCGGAGCAGGAGGAGATGAATGGGGTTACCAATGGAGTCACTAACACCGCCATAAGGAACAATCAAGAGGGGCCTCACACTTCACGGAGTAACATTTCTTATGATATAGTGAATTGGTTAAACGACAAACTTAATTTGGATAACCAACAGGCAAGTACGAGAAATGAAAGTAACAATGTTGAGAATCTTTCATTAATTGAGAAATTGAAACAATTTGACAGTAAATTACTAAAAATCACGAAGTTACAGCTTGAGCTTAATTATTTTAATAGGTGCATAAGGGAGAAAATTGTACCTAAGGGACTGAGATACTGTACCTACCCAACAGGTTTAATAGAAGGATCCCAGTTCCACAAGGAGCTAATTGAGCTCTTCAGTAATCAGGGACTAGAACTGTGGAAATGTATGATAAGACATTACCAGATTATGGTTGATGAAATGACAGTAGAATCCCGGGTTTTGGAAAATGACATTAAAAACAATGTGATGTTTAACCAGTACCAATATGATTACAACAGGACTTTTATCAGTATCGCACAACAATTGGAGAAACTTAAGACTGTTAAGGTTAATAAATTAAAGAGGGACTTAAGGGCATACACAGAGGGTTATGCATATCGTAAACTACCAGCATCACAACAAGCCTTGACTTGGGATAGGAGGGGACAATTGTTACTTAACCAGAGACACCAAGAAGGGCAAGAACAAACTAGGTGGTCTAGTATAAGAGGTGTACCTCTGGGTACGAGGAAGCATTCAATAGTACCAACTTTATTAATGAAGAGACTACTTTTAGTGACGCACAGAGGCCCGACTTAAATGTGGACTGAGACCATCAAGGCCCACACCAACAACAAATATACAACCTAAACCAAAGGAACGTACAGGACCAACAAGACTACCAACAAAAAAACTACAAGAGGGGAGGGGGAGGGAACAACTAGACACCCAACCGCAATACCAACAAAAGAAAAGATACAACACTCACAGCAACAGGAATTAGACCCTGACCCTACAAAGTAGTCTTGAATAAAGAAGGTGACTTTAAAATCTTCAATTACACTGGATATGACATTGAAGGGGCACTGGTTGAATTACTTGCAAAAGGTTTAACTTTTGTCCCTACAAACAAATGCAACCTTGCTGAATTGTTAATTGATTTCAAACTTTTTATTCGTAAGTTAAACCTAACTGTTCTAATGGGTAATTCCTCTTATAGTAATAACGAGTTAAGAGTTACTAGCACCTACAACCCACCACCACACCCTACGATTAGTATGTTTGAACTCTTGTGTGAATATGAATTTGGACAGGTTATTAATAACTATAACAAACAAAGGAACACAGGGAACATCACAGTACAGGAAAGGCAACTATTAACCTTATTTTGTAGACTCCCAATTAGGTCCATGAAACCTGATAAGGGAGGGGGCCTTGTGGTTATGCACAACGTCGACTACACTAGAAAAATGTTACGTTTATTAGAAAAAGATACTTATGAGGACGTGAGTATGAACCAACTGAATGGGGCATACAACAAAATTAGAATGTTCTTGGGTGACCTGTATATGGACGGGTTGATTGACTGCCAACTGAACCATTATTTAACAATGTTGGCCCCAAGGATACTACAACTGTTTGGTATACCTAAAATCCACAAAAATTTAATAGATCCACCTTTTAGAGCATTAGTGGATGGCAGGCAGTCAATCACCTATCCTTGTGCAAAAGTAGCAGACTCAATTTTGAAGAAATTTGTAGAAGAAGAAAAACAAATTTGTAAAGACTACTGGTCCTTTTTACAGGAAATTAACACACTAACATTTGACCAGAAATGTAACTTTCTTACAGTTGATGTTTGCGACCTTTACTCATGTATCCCACAAGACCTAGGGGTAAAATGGGTGGATGACCACATCAGAAGTAAGGGGGCACCGGAAAGTGAGTGCCTACTAGTTGAACAACTACTAGACATTATTTTGAAGAACAACTTTGTGACATTTAACAACAAACTCTATCTGCAGAAGACTGGAGTAGCAATGGGGTCCCCAGTAGGAGCAAGCTTTGCAAACCTGGTAATGGCCTTTTGGGAGACCAACTTCACCTTTTCAAGTCACTAGTACGAAACAATCCAGTTTTACAAGAGATTTTGGATGACATTTTTATTATGTTAGAAGGAGATAGTACGGTAGCCGATGACTTAGTTGCCTTTTTAAATACTTCTAGTTCCTTTCTTAAATTCACTAATAACTTCCAATAATATAGGATTGATTTCCTTGATATTGAACTTAGCAAGGACACCCAAGAAAAGAGGTACACTGCTAAAATTTTCAGGAAAAGCACCTATTCAAATTCATTTTTACATTTTACTAGTGCTCACCCACGACACTAGAAAAAATCGTTAAGGGTCAACTTGTACACGCAGCTAGAATGATCACTATTGAAAATGAGTTTGAAATGGAATGTAAACTTTTATTTGATATGTTTATACATAGAGGCTACCCTGAAAGTTTTTTGAATAACATCTTTAAGGAAGTGGTGGATAAAAGAAAGTCAGGTGTGTATAAGCCAATATTAAATAATTGTACCACAGTAGAAGAGAACATAGGAGTGGTGGTGGGGAATAGCACACTCACACATGTGCTGAACTTAGGAAGCCCAGCGTTGGACATAAATACAATGAATAGAAGTACAACTAATAGAAATAAGAATTTTGTGTTAGCATTTTCTTTTACTTATAGTCCAGTGGCACCGGATATACAGAGAATAATAAGGAAGTGTTGGTTCTACCTTTCCCTTGATAAGGATATTTTTAGTAAAATAGGTGAGAACCCAATTATAAGTTTTAAACGGGGTTCAAACCTAAAGAACCTTTTAGAAATGAACCCTAAGGTTAAAAGAACTAGAACAGGTACCTACAAATGTGGGACATGTAAACAATGTGGACTCATAGATAGTGACAACACCTTTAGGGTTAGGAAAGAGGTCTTTTATATCTATGATGCATACAATTGTAATACAAAATCAGTAGTTTATTTAGCCGAATGCCAAGCGTGTCCCACATTTTATGTCGGTAAAACCGACCGCTGATTAAGGGACAGAGTTTATGAAAATATGTATGCAATTAAAAAGAAGAACCACGATAATGCATTGGCCCGCCATTGTGACCATAACACGGGTCATTTTTTAAAATTTAAAATCATTTCTAAAATTGAATATAAGACTAAGAGTGGTAATTATGTTAACGACAGCTTACTGAAACTGTTGTTGGAAAGGAGCGAGTTAAACTGGCAGTTGCGGTTGGATGCTTGTTTAGAACCAGGGCTGAATGAAACTTGTTCATTTGGATGTATATTGAAATTAAAGAGTGTCTTTAGGTGATTGGTTTAGGATGTACAATTTAGTCTTAAAATTGACAACAAATAATAAATTACAAACAATATATATATATATATATATATATATATATATATATATATATATATATATATATATATTGTTATCCTTTTTGTATGAGGGACTTGGTACCCTGAGTATAAATTACCATTAGAGATATTGGGGTAACAGAGGTATGTTGGTGACAATTATTTATTTATTTATTTATTTTTTTATAGTTTAAGATTAGGAAGTAATGACTATCTTTTTAGAAGTAGTGTCACCTTCAAACTTTTTTAGAATAACAACAAATAAATAAATATATAAATAATTATAAATATAGTATTTGCAAGCATAAGGAAAATAGTGCCCTTGTGTTCACTATTAGTTAATATTAGTTAATATTAGCTCTGGCGATCATTTATGGAAAATTTATACACTCTTGTGTTTAGTGGGGGTTGGATGAACAAAGTAATTAGTAAATACAAATAAAGACTATGGTTTATAGTGCCCTAGTGAACACCGAGGGTGGTAGTCAGGCTCCTTTTACATTTTTAGAGTGTGTGACTGAACTGACAGGATCGGATAAATGAGGAGGTAATCTAGTCCTGATTGTTTACCTACACTGTAATGTTTCTTGTACTTTTTATTATTTTTTCCCAAGTAAGGTAGACCTGTTTTTAAAGAAAGCTTATGTTTTAACTACTTACATTCCAGGTTAGAACATGTGAAGAGAGTAGGTCGAACTCTTGACGCATATTTTAACATTTTAGTATTTTAGGGCTGATAGTGATTATGGTTTTTGAAACTATCGTTTTTGTTCAAAACAATGTAAAATGAATGTATTGAGGCCTCATGATACTGTAACTTTTGTTGGTATGACTGAATTGTTTAAATTTTTGCATAAAAGATAGTGATATATGATGGATAGATGAACAACCTGTTTATATGGTTGACTATGACGTATGAGTTTAAAATCAACCTGAAGTGATTTATTGAGAGTTGATTGGTTAACACTATTAGAAGAGGTTATTTAAACTTACTATGAGCACGAGTGGGTTGTCTGAGGAAGTCCGGATATAATCCGGACGAAAAGCGCTTAACCTACTATTTTTTGTCTTTGAATTTTACTTTGGCTCATAGTCCACTTTTCAGTTCGTTTTGGAATGTTACTTAATAAATTTTGTGGAAGTCCACCACCGTTTGGATTTGGTGCTTTTTTGTGGTTAAAAGTATTAACATTTTTGCATGAAGATTTAGCTATGAATAAGAACTATTTATATGCATACCCAGAACAGACACCATCCTGGCTAACAACAGGAAAAACAATGCTCCTACTTAAGAGTGAATCTGCAAGCTAACCTAAAAACTGTAGACCAGTAACCTGCCTTCTGACTACGTGTAAACTATACACTGGAATTGATGTCGACAGAGTTTATAGACATTTAGAAGACAACTCAATTGTGGCAGTAGAACAAAAGAGCAATAAAAGAAAGTCATATGGAACAAAGGATCATTTGTTGTTAAATAAAGTCATAGTGGAGAACTTTAAAAAGGGGAAGAATCTAAGTATGGCATGGATTGACTACAAAAAAGCATTTGATAGTATCCCACATTCATGGATAAAAGAGCACTTAAAAATGTATAAGATACACCCTACACTGATCGACTACATTACAGTGACTATGAAACAGTGGCAGACCACTTTGCAATTAAGCCATGATAAAGGACAAGTTATTATGCCAAGGATAAAAATTGAAAGGGGGATATTCCAGGACAACTATCTGTCATGGTTGCTATTATGCCTTGCCCTTAACACATTAAGCTGTCTACTTAACAGCTTAGGCCATGGCTATAATTTGGCTCCTAGAAAACAACAAAGTGTAAAGACTTCTCATCTTCTCTTTGTTGATGATTTAAAACTGTATAGCTCATCAGATGAGGAACTGAAAGTACAACTGTAAGTTGTCAAAACTTTTTCACATAATATAAGAATGTCATTTGGTCTTGATAAATGTACAAAAGCAACCTTTAAAGCAGAAAAACTTCAGCACCAGGGAAACATCAGTTTGGGACAAGAACGTGATATAAAAGCACTTGAGCAAGAGTGAGTATATAAATATTTGGTAATTGATGAAGGACCAACATAAATATAGTTGCAAGTATAGAAAACTCCTGGAAGAACCTCATGTTGATCAAGAACAAACACAGGAATGGTTAAGGAGAGGCAAATTCAAACCAAGAGATGAAAGGTTAACATTGGTGGTCCAAGATAGTGGGCTGCATACACGTTGGTTTACAAAGTCCATGGAACATGTGGGAGAAACAGACAAATGCAGGTTTTGTAAAACTGAATTGGAAACAGCTGCATACCCCATTGCTGGTTGTGACATACTAATGGCAGAAGGACTATACACTGAAAGGCATAATAATGTGGCAAGACTGTTGCACTGGGAATTGTGCGAACATTATAGTATTGAAGTGGCTAAAAAGCACTAGAAACATGAGCTATAAAGCATCATAGAAAATGATGAAGTTGACATCACATGGGATCACCCCTTACCAACAGTTCAAATGATAGATGCTAGAAAAAATGGATATAGTGGTCCATGAAAAGAAGACAAAAGTAGCACTGATCATTGAAAATGCCACACCTAGTGACTACAGTGCCCTGCATACACGGAGACACAAAGTCATAAAATATCAGGATCTGCAGGCAGAAATAAGGGCAATGTGGAAGAAAGATACCCAGACAGTTCCAATAGTAGTAGCAGCAATGGGTCTTATAAAAAAGAATCTACAATCATATTTAGATAGTCATTATGTGTCATTACTGGACACATTGCATGTGCTGTGAAGACCACTTTATGCTGACATCAAAGATTGAAACAACACTAATTTCATGAACTTTAATCATACTTTGACTTAGGAATGGGGTCCTTTCCCATCATGGTACTAGAGACCCAAAAGATTTGGAGAAATTAAAAAATAGAAAACACTGAAAAATTCTTCTGTCATTATGTTGTTATACTACTCCTTTCTCTTTACACTTTGAATTGTAATATTCAATCTTCACAGATAATTTTATCCTGCCTTTCATACAGTTATTCATAATTTATCTTACTTATCCATTTCCCCATCTTCATTTCTTCCAGGAAAAAGACTCATATTTTTCACATATAGCTTTTACTAATACATTTTGAAAATATTCACTCATACTCTGAAAAAAAACAAGATAATTTAAGATATGCACCACTGGATTAATAAATCATAATCTTCCTTGCTAAGATATGCAAGATTTTTAGAACAAACAAAATGCACCAGCCTTGCACTAACAAACATGTATTTATTTGTAGAATAAAAAATAAAAAATGTAAGCGCTTTCACGATAATTCCTATCACTTCATCAGACAACTAAACAACTAAAAGTTACAGTTCATGTAGCATTTCAAACTTGTCAGCTGATATGAACAAACCAATAACAAAAGACCCAAATCTTAAAGGTCCACAACAACAATAAAAAACATATGAAAAACATATAAGAAAATTCATTGAAAATATCACCAAAAATCTTTGTATATAAAAGAGTATAACCATTAAAAAGACTTTATGGATGCCTATATAATGAAAAATGTATTAAAAATGTATTAAAAAGTGTGATAAAATAGTATGAACTACATAAAGTAAGAAACTTCTAAAAAGTATAAAGATGTGATAAGTTAGAAACTTTTAAAATGTAGAATGAATATATTAAACTTAAAAATGCTTTATGTCGACATGACTTTAAAAAAGGCTTCAGGGATATGGTCCCCTTCAAGCCTGGGGGTCTTTCAGCATTGAATACAAGTATCCATTTCTGCTCTGCACTCTCAGTATAGTTTTCAATGTCACCTGCTCTGATGTTGGCATGTATAACCTGAACAGCTAAAAATCTAAAAGTATGTGTATGATTCATCTGTTTAACATGGTTCACCAAGGCATTAGTCTCTTTTTGATTAATGATGTCCCTCCTATGCTCAAGGATCCTGTCCTTCAGCATCCCGTTTGTTTTGCCTATGTAGTATGCATGGCATACTTGGCAGAATGAAAAATAAACCACATTAGTCGTGCGGCAATCAACATAACTAGGGCATCTGATTGTGAAGTGCCATGTTGGGTGTACATATACCGTGCTGGTGTGGATATACTGACATGCTGTGCAGCGTCTACAAGGAAAAGTGCCAGTGCACATGGAAGGGGTAGGTCTAGTTACAGTCATTTTGTTACAAAGATGTTGTTTCAGAGATTGGTTATTCCTAAAAGAGAACATAGGTGCATTCCCAACTTTGTCTATGAGCCCTGGTACTTCCTGCAATATCCTCCAATGTCTTTTAATAATATCATCATTAATATCGCTAGAGTACTAGAGAACAACTCTAAAGTCGTCCTTGATGGGAGCAGATTCATTAGACTGCACTATGTTACTAAAATATGGTCTACACCTATTGTCCCTCTGTAGCCATACTTCAGTGGTAGCATCAATCTCTGTCAAGGAGTAGCCCCTTGCTAAAAACTCTTGTTTGACAACGTAAAAGGCTGCCTTTGCTGCTCCATCATCGTTATGGAGCCTAAGCACCCTATATATCTGTCCCTTAAAAACATTTCTCGGAACATGTCTGGGGTGCATACTCTTTTTATGTAACAATGCATTCTTCCTAGTGGGTTTTCTAAAAATACTGCTCTGTACATCGTTTAGGTCCGAGTTCTTGATTAGTACATCTAAAAAATTAACTTCAGTTGTTGAACAGGTGTAGGTAAACTTTAAAGAGTCAGTAGTGGTGTGCATGTAACCAACAAAGTTTTCAAATTCTTGTGTGCCCCCTTTCCACAGCAAAAAGATATCATATACAAAACGAACATACCACAAGATGTTGTCAAAGAATGCATTGTTAGTTGACAATAAAAAACATTGCTCCCATGTAACCAAAGCTAGGTTGGCATAGCTATTGCATAGCTATTGCCCATCGCTACGCCAGTCCACTGTAAATAAAATTGATTTTCAAAGACGAAAACATTATTCTCCAATACAATCTCTAGCAAACTACAGATGAGTGAAATTTTGTTGACATCAAAACATCTATTTGAGGTTAGAAAATCTCTCACTTTTTCAATGCCCCATGCATTGGGTATTGACGTAAATAAGGATTCAATATCCATAGATACAAACATATAGTCACTGTCAACAGTAGCCAACCTGTTATACAACCTCTCTAAGAAGATTTTGTTTGTCTGGGTTTAACTTTGAACCTCATATAAGTGAAAATATTTATTTGGGAAAAAAAATGTTTTGTTCCCTTTTTAAATTCGACAAATTTGTCAGCTAAATATCCTAGCTTCTTTAACAGAATTAATTAAATATACTTTATTTTCAAAATACAGTGTAAACATTTTCTTTAATCCTGTTATATTCTTAATTTCTTCTAGCACATATCCCCATTTTCTTTGACTATACCCCTTTTTCCAAAACCTTACCCATAGTGCTGCTATTTCTTGTTTAGAAAAAAACACACCCACCCTATCTTAAACCCACGCCATACCATTACTCTTCCCTTTTTTGAAATTTAAGTCCATTCTCCTTAATACAGCTCCTACTCCTTCTAATGCTTCTTAAACCCATGCATTATTTTTTTCCCAATGAAACCAAATTACTTGCATAAGAAAGCATAACACTGATTTTTACCCGATTCCCTACCAAATATCTTGCATTTTTAACTTTTCTATCTGCCAAGATATAACATTCATAACTATTACAAATAAAATCCTGCTCATAGTTCATCCTTGCCTAAGCCCCTTTTTACTACAACACTATGACTTATGTCAGTGTTAACCCCTATTATTTGTCATGCTCCACTTCAATAAAGAGACAACACACCAAACAGACCTTTGATGACCTTTTATTGAATTCATAAACAACATAACTTTATTCTTTATTACATCATTTAAATTTATTTGATAATCACAAGAAAACATCCTTTAACCATCCATCAGGTTAGTGTACTGCCACTCACCCTACCTGAATAAGCATCATCCTTACCTCTGTTCACTTATTCTTTAATAGCAAGCAGCGTCCAACTGCTCACTTTCAACCCAAAGTCCTTACATCCATCCAAACATCACAGAGAGAAGCAGCGTCCAACCACTCACCTTCACCCCCAAACTTCCTTACACCAAACCAAACACCAGAGGGGGAACAGAAAAGGGACAAGCCTGCCCCCTTCTCCACCCAGGTACACCTTGACTGAGAAATCAATCATACCTACTCCTGAAAAAGAGGAAGGGCTGGTGCGTAACATGATCATGCCAAATTGTGCAACCTAAACTAACTACCCACACATAAGACTACTCTTAAGTCCCACCCTACAGCAACCTCACTTCCTCCCTTCCTCCTACAATAAATTAACCCTTCCTTACTCATACCAAACTTACAATCCCTGCTTAAATGCTTCCCCAGCCCCCAGCCTACCTGCCCCACTTGCTCACCTAACCTCAAGCACAGAAGATATACCATGACAAATTGGTTTGTTCCCAAACCTCATAAACAATAAATACAAGTTCAGAAACTTTTCTGTAATTCTGCATGCTTGTACAATATGTTGCATGTGTGTGTGTGTGTGTGTGTGTGTGTGTGTGTGTGTGTGTGCGTGCGTGCGTGCGTGCGTGTGTGTGTGTGTGTGTGTGTGTGTGTGTGTGTGTGCCTATATGCAGTATACATTAGCTTAGTGTCTTTATGTGTTTATTTATTACAAAGTACAGGTTATTGAATACATCATCAAAGGCCTCTGGTATATACACTGTTAACAAGTGCTGCTTGATGCAATAAAACCTTTCTTTAGCACATCCATATATAAATTTTGCAACCTCCTTTGTAATACCTTCATTAAAATCTTCTAATGTATATTATTCATTGTTATAGGATGCAGATTCATAATATTCTTTTTTATCCCATATTTTCCAAGCTAACTTTATTATTCCCTCACAGATCTCATTTTTCTGTACATCACTCTCATACCATTCCTTCAATATAACCAGAAATATCTTTTTCCATTTGCCCTTCATAACTTAATATATTCTATAACATATCCCATATAATCCAGCCACAAAATCCACATTAACTGCTTTTAATATACAACCCATTTCTTGTATTAGAATATTTTTTGCAGTTTCTATAAAGTTTTCTTTTAAGACTGCTTTACATCCCACCTAATAGTCTCCCTCAGCCACATTATCAAACTCGGATACAAAATATTTCACAGGTATACTGAATTTCCTTCTTTATACATTTTGCGTATTTTTCATTGCTATAATAAGACCATCCTACCTTTTACCAATTTTAGAAAAAAGGAAGACACTTCTATTTTGTTACCTTTTAAATAATACAGTCGCTTTTACAATTGTAATTCAGTTATTTTTCTATTGTTGTCACATAATTCACTCACTTTTTCATTTATTTCTTTCATAGTAGTATTGCTATAGTTTTCCTGACTCTACAAAAATGAAATATAACACTTTTATGTCATCCCATTCCCACAATGCAATTATCTCTGAATGGAGGATCTATATCTAAAAAATGATGTTTGGGAAAGTCAAACTCCATATGGTAGAGAAGATATGATCAAATTGTTGCCTCCTCTTATCACATTAAAAAAATCAACGTGTCAGTCTCCCCACAAAAAATAACAGCTTTCATCTGCCCTCAGTGCTTTAAGACACCTCTGTACCCTCAAATGAAAACAATGCATATTGGGTTTGGCACAATGGTTAAGGTCTTCACCTCACAAAGTACAGAGTTTGGTTCTAACCTCAGGTTATTGGCTAGGCTTAAATTGACTATTCAGTGCAGTTTAGCCAAGCATTCACTTATGAACCTATGAATGAAGTAACCACTCATATAAAGTCTGTAGTTAACTCTTGCCTAAACAGAAAGGTAATATGCTGATTATCCTTGCCTGAAAAAGAAATACATTTCTCCATATGTCAGGTGAAAATTCAGCACTCACTAGGGGATTTCTTCAGAAGGCAAAGAAAAAAGACAGAGTAGCATAAGAATATAGCGAAAGTCCCTCAGTCATGTTCGGCAATCAGCTGATGAGGTGACAATGCCAGCTTCTCTTTCATTTAGGCTCTTTTAACTGGAGCTGCTCAATGTTTGAAGACTTTTGCCAGAGGATTGGAGAGATTATGCTCCAATCCAAAGCATCCACAGCTCAAATAAAAAAATAAGTACTTTTTGAGTTTTCTTTTCACTTTGCTGAATGTATTTTATCATTTTGCTATCTCAGTTTGCTGATTTTTACTGTATTTTATGCACTTTGAAAAGAAAGACTACTCTGTTGCTTTAAATAGCTAGCACATACCATAGATTAGATTAAGATCTGCTAAATCCAGTGTGTACTATAACCCTTGAACAGCAATCCAGCCATTTTACATTAGGAGGGCCCTGTCTGAACCTTTGTGGCAGAGATGTGTAGTCTGAGCATCATCTGAGTTGGAGATTATTGGAGGAAAGCTCATTGTGTGCTTTCCCATTTGTAGTTTAGCTTAAAAGTGTTTATTCTCATTTGAATTTAAGCCTTGTGTTTGCACGTAGCTGTGCATTACCCAGCTGCATTTAGCGGCATTACCCAGTGGCATTTAGTGGTGTCTTGTTCAGATGCAAACTCCTTGAAAGACAATTTTTCACTAGACATTGTTAGTGGAACCCTCTCAAGCTTCCCTGCAGCATTGAGGGCAGCTCAGTTACACACTGAGAAGTGCTGCCATAGTTTTCTCACCCCTAGATTTCAATAAGACCCTTTGTTAATCACAGAGCAAAATCTGGTCAAAGTAGCCAACTCCCCTATAGTAGTTATGGTAAAAACCTGCCATAATGGATGGTCAGATTCCAACCATTTTTCTAGTCAGCCTGATTGACATGAACACCCTGAGACAATATAGCAATTGCCTCATGCATACTAACAACCACTTATTCATCAAACAAACAAATACAATATGTGAGAGATGCAATTACACTATGTATTTGGAATCAATTCTCTCACATAACAACAGACTGGACATCAAACATGTTGTCAACACACACACACATCACCTCCCACACAAAACAAGGTCACAACACATAAACCCATATACAAGGAGGTACTCAATAGAAGTCTACCAAAAGAGCAGAGACCTCTCAAGCACAAAACCACTTGCACACACTGCAAAGCAAATATAATCCACTACAACATAATAACACATCAGAGTCAGCTGCCTGTCAGGTGCCAGGATCTATCAAATCACCCACGCACTCAAGTCTTTTAACAACAATTACCGTTATGACTCTGTCAAAGTTCATGTTGGGGCAAATGACTTGAGACATACCTTTCTGGACTATATGAAGAGAGACATGACTGAACTCTCCGATTATGTGTATCAGGCAGGTATGACCCCAGCCCTAAGCTATATTCTACCTTTACCCAGGATGATGCCACAATATAAACAAAAAATGATTGACTTCAACAACTGGCTTAGATTCTGGTATCAATCCACGGGGATCCAGTATCAGTCAGCCTGGGAAGACATTTCAACAAACCACACTGCTTTGCCAGAGATGGTCTTCCCCTGTCTCCTCTAACCTTTCAAATACTGGCAAAGATGCTTTCCTCCCCACAGTAGTGCCTTTTTTAGGCAAAGTGAAAAGAACAAAATTTCTGATGTAAAAATAATCCACTCGAGACAAACTCAAGGTTATACTGCTTAATGCTAGGAGCCTAAAGAGAAACTGTTCTCCCTGGAAGCACTCCTCACCTTGGAAGATGCTGACATCTGTACAGTCACTGAGACATGGTTCAAGACAGCAGAGAACACCCCAGCCATACAAGGCTATAAAGCCTTCCACATGTTCAGACCCCAAAACGAGCATGAAAAACCAAAGATTAGGTGTATCCATCTTCATTACAACAAAATACACCTCAAGAGTGGTTAAACAGTATGACTGCCCTGAGCTACTTCATGTCCAGATAACACCCTACCACATCATAGCTACAGGGCCCCCCCCCATGAACCAGGGGAAGCACATCACCTACCTGGACGTGCTAGAGTCACTCACTATAGGACCAAACACATTGGTCACGGGAGTTTTCAACTATCCTTCCATCAGTTGGACAACAGGCATGAGCACAAACATGCTCATCCTGAGGTTCCTGGACTTTGTCAATACAAATGCCCCAGAACAGTAAATCTGCACCCCCACAATGGGCTCAAGTGTCCTGGACTTGGTACTCACCAACATGAGAAATCCTTGTGTGTTGCCCTTACTGGTAAGGTCAGACCACAAATCTATCTCATTTGAAGTAATGAACTGATCTGACAGCCCCAAAGGAGCAAAACAAAAAAGAAAAATTTCTCCAGAACAAATTACAGCCTACTAAGCAATGACATAAAAAGTCTCAAACTCCCTGCTAATGCAGCCAGCAATTACTCCTATGCAGAGGAGTACAGACTGTATAGACTCGGCTGTAACTCACTGGATCAAAATCAGGTCCACATGAAAAAGCAACCCACCCTGGTGAACCTCAGGTATAAATAAGTAATATAACAGAAGGAAGAAACTTTCATCTAAGAACAAGAGGGAACTTACTCAGCAGAGGAAGAATACCCCCCCCCCACAACTTGAACAAACAAATCAGATTTCTCGTAAAGTTCTCTAAAGCTAGTTATGAGACTAAATTATCATACTAACGCTAAGGATAATCATGACATTCTTTAGCTACATCTGAAATCTAAAAGGGAATACCCAGGTATGTGCCAAACTTATACCGGACTGTACCACTCATACTGAAGTTGAGGAAATTGCCAACCTGGTAGCTGACAGATTTGGTTCAAACTTCACCCCCCCCCATCCCACCATCCCAACCAGCCATACCTCAAAGCATACCTGACACCAGTCCCTTACCTAGAATCTCCAAAGAGCAGATCATATCCATGCTTTCCATGCTCAAAAAGCAGCCTCTACAGCACCAGATAACATCCCAGGCAGCTTACAAAACAATCTAAAACAAGAAGCACTCTCTTTAGCCACAGCCTGAGCTCGGGCTTTGTTCTGCAGAGTGGAGAACAGCAACATTACACAAAAGGGGTCCATCAACTGACCCTGGGAACTATAGACCCATAAGCCTAACCAGCCTTATCTGCAAGCCCATGGAAGGAATCATTGTGGACCTTATTAACAAGGACATAGGCAACCTTCAAACTCTTGACCTGACCCAGTTTGGTTTCATTAAGGGTAGATCATGCTTATTGGTTTCATTAAGAGTAGATTATGCTTATTAAACCTGGTAGACTTCTTTGAGAATGTCACAAAAGCCCTGGATGAAGGCAAAACAGTACATACCAGCTATCTTGACTTGGCCAAGGCTTACAACACAATTCCCCACTCAGGTATCACTGGGAAGCTCTCCCAGCTGGGGATTAACCCATATGTCACAAGATGGCTAACCAACTGGCTCACTGACAGAATGCACACTGTCAAGTCTACCTCTACCAATAGATCATTTATCAGTGGTGTACCCCAAGTATCTGTGCTAGGCTTTCTACTGTTTGGAATCTATTTCTCAGAAGTCCATGCAAAAGTAGACAGCCTGTGGCTTATCAGGTTTGCTGATGCTTGAAAACTGTGTCCCCCAACCATGTTAACCTATTGCAAAAGGGGCTAACACAGACAGATGATTGGTTCCAAAGCCACAAACTAAAACTAAACACAAAAAGTGTGTTATTATTCCCTTTGGCAAACAGGAAGTCCCTGCAAATTACAATATTGACAGCAGCCCTCTAAGCTCAAACCCAGTGATGCAAGATTTGGGAACACAATTGATAACAACCTAAACTTTGATCACCATGTGTCCACAGTGGTAAGGAAAGCATTCTGCATTGCACAGCTCATAAGTAAGGGCATCGCATCCAAGACTAAGGATGTTTTAACTCCTCTCTATTCAACCCTCATCAGACCACTAACAGAGTACAATGTGCCCTTTTGCATGCACCTCACCAGACACTTACAGCAGCTGGAGAGACCACAGAGTTTTTTCACCAAGAAAATTCAGGGCCTCCAAAACTTGACCTATATGGAAAGACTGAAAGCCCTGTCACTGTACTCTGTACAATACAGGCTACTGACAGCAGCTTGTGTCTGGCCTACAGAGCAGTCTCTGATCCTTCCCTAATGGAAATGTTGTACCTCCACAAATCAAATAGAACCAAGTCACTCGCTCTATGGATCTCAACCTACCCTGTGGCATCAAGAGAACATGCTGGACAGACTGATATGTCTCCCAGAGATTGCTGCTCCTCTGGAATAAACTCCCAAGTCACTTGAAGCAGAGCTCCTCAATGACACTATTCAAGAGCAACCTAAACAATTGGATGGGAGGCTGTAAATTGACCCTGGATGTTGCACCTATGTCCCTCATGGACAAGTGCGGTTGGTGCTGATCATAGACTCATCCTGCAAATAAAGACCATCTAACCATCATCAATTAGGAAATGCAGATAAAACATAGTTAGGTTGTAAAGGCCCTAGGGACATTAGACTAGTAATCTCCCATGAACCTATGAACCTTTGACCCTATGAACTAGGTAACATTCAAAACAACTTCACCTTCCTATCCCTCATTCAAAACATTCCTATCATCTAATTTTCTAAACATTTTTAACTTGTTTGCAACGTTCCTGTAAAAAATGTTTAACATATTCTTGTATGACTTTATCTGATCTAAACTAAAAAAATACTATTTTATACATTTGTAACTTCTGCCCTAAAAATAAACTCATTGCAGCGATATATATACTTTTTAATAGATTTCAAAACATTTTTGCAGTAAAGCCACTTCACAGCAAATCTATTTTCCCGATCGAATAAAAAATCTTACATTAGTCACTTTAAACCCTATAAGGATAATCATTTTATCCAAAGAAAATATCTGTTAATAACAATGGCGTTTGGGCTTGTAATCCTCATGAAAAGTCTGTTTACTCTGTTTAGTGGTATCAGCTCTTTTCTTTTTCTTTCTCTTCCAGACAAGTAATATCTGCATACATCCTGTACTCATCTGCCAATTGCAGAGCACCCCCCCACCATCCCATATTACTACAGATCTCAATTATGTACTGTTCCATTAAATCCCATTGCCTATTATATTCCCAAAAAATCTTTAAGCTGTATCATCCCCATGATACAGCAGAATCCTTCACTGGATCTCCTTTCACCAATAAATCTAAGACAAGTTAATTATCTAATCCTCCCAAATCAATTTCAATGATCTTCAATAAAGTTTCTTCATCACCTGCCACCTGTGCCATTTAAAAATTTAATCTCCACTTTCAATTCTTTCCTCTGACTCTTTCTCTCCACTTGCTATAACATTTTTCTGCTTTATCAATGCATGTTTATCCATCTCTTTGTCATCTTATGTTAGCAATACTGCTGGTTCCTCCATGGCATTCCCCTTCCCAGCAGTTTCCACATCAGCATCAGGAAACACCCCCCCAGTAAGTAGGAGGAAATCTCTTGTGCCCTGACCAAATTTCCCCTGGTCAGTATGAATGCCACCTGAAATTTCCCCTGAAAAGTGGCTCTTAGCCTACTAGGACTAACCTGGTAAAAAAGGGTAGATAGATAGATAGATAGATAGATAGATAGATAGATAGATAGATAGATAGATAGATAGATAGAACAGATGATTTTTTTTGATAACTGAAAAGGGAAGCATAGTCAACGTGTGTGTGTGCGTGTGTATGTGTGTGCGTGTGTGTGTGTGTGCGTGTGTGTGTGTGTGTGTGTGTGTGTGTGTGTGTGTGTGTGTGTGTGTGTATGAGTGTGTGTGTTTTTATGTCTGTGTGTCTGCAGTATACAGTGGCTTAGTGTATTTTGGTGTTTATTTATTACAAAGTATATGAATACTACAGTCATATTATAAAACATATCAAAGGCTGATTATAAAAAAAAAATCACACAAATTACAAACTTGTAATAACAGTTTTGCCCATGTCAGAAAGGCTGCAATACTTCTATGTAACAGAGAAAGCAAGGATTAAAGCACACTGCACAACAGCAGTCACCATTACAGCATACATATAATCAACAGCACCAGCAACAGATTTATGAAGAATGTCTAAACTGACTGACAGACTATGAAAAGAGTTAATTCCAAAATAAAATGCAAAGGACAGAAAAAAAACATCATGTGCTCATTTAAGAAAGTAAGTTTGACTATGTAAAAGCACCAATATCAGAAAAAACTGTCAGCAGAATAAAAAGAATACAATGGGCAGTTTTTCTGAGGATTAAGGCTATGAGATGTGAATAAATTGCTTTTTGTAGTCCAGCTGTATTCCCTCAGCATTTATTTGCCCATTGTGTGACTGAGCAAATCACTCAACAAGAAAGAGCTCTAAGGTAATTGGGAAGTTGGGCTGGCCTCCACAATGGCCTGCTGGGGAGCATACTTAGATACTACCCATGAACAAATGTACATGAAAGAATGAAACTTTGAAAAGGTAAAAGTAAGGAAAAATATAAAGACAAATAAATAAACAAGATTCATCGCTATGCTATTCATAAACATAGCAAGCAGTTGGATAAATACAATCTGCTTGCTGTACTTAATATACTGTAATGTTGAATATGCAACCACTCATTACATGAATCATACACATTGATTAAAGTAATACAGAGTCATAGATAGAAGAATGTCACCTTCAGTGAATGGCATACAGATGCAGATAGTGTGGAGTAACAGTGCTCCACACAGGATGGGGGCAGTATTTTGTAACATGACAGTGCCTACTAAGTAGTTGTCCCCTGTTGTGATGCACTCTGATGTCATGTCTAAGTATGAGTCATGAAATCAACTTGCATTCATTAAATATAATGGCAAAACTGGAGACATTACCATATTATGGTAATGAGGGGGACTGGTGCTGTGGGCCATCACACTGGAGCTTGGCAGCACCATCAATGGTAGACATGCTTGCTGTCTTTTCTACTAAGTCTCTGCTAAAACAATATTTTGCCACACAAATAACTTGTTTGTCAGGATGGCCTAGATTAAGGAAATTGTACATTTACTTATTTCCTTTTTTATTTGTTTGTCATGAACTTTATCTTTGAGTTTTAACTTTTTCCCAATATTTGTATTCCTGTTGCCTGATAGCCATTGACACTACTTTGCTGAATCAGCTTACTCGTTCCCATCTGGGGTGACAGTTAACCACAGGACACCATCATCCAGGCACCCATCAGGGATTTTAGCTGTTGGCCTTAATCTACACTGCTTGTTGGCTAATAGGCCCAATTCACTTGAGGAAGATTCTGCTACATCTTCCCTTCCATGGGGTTATGCAAGCTCCTGTACTTCCCTCTGCCCAAAAGGCTACTGCTATTACAGTCTGAGGGATACTGTCACATGATCCTGGCACATAGTCTTGGCGATATGTAGCATGCTGTGCAACCACGTCACCTCTGCAAACACAATATAGAGGTCATCTTGTTATTAATTGTGTTTTTGTGCCAATTTATTAGCAAATAAAGTGTTTTTCTGTGGCATTTTTTTATACATACTTGCAATAGTTCATTACAGTTTTGAAGCATGTACTCCAAAGTCAGTTACATGTATCTGACTAGTATTCTGCATGCTGTAATCCCAGTTCTTTGTAAGGATTAATGCTGTATCCAAATGGACTACATCCTGCTCTCTGGGATGGACTTCTACCACTGACTATTCACTTATACCCTCCCTAGTTCAATCCTCCAGCATCTAGGAATTAATCTTTCTTATAATTAATGTAGATTACTTTTAATAGGTCAACATTTTTTTTCTGAAACTATCTTAACATGCTAACAATTTGCAGAACTGAGAAACAAAATGTTATTTTTCTTAACCACCAGATTCTGGACTTCCAGTTTTGTCTGACTCTAGTCTATGCTTAGTAATCTCAGATGTTTTGTTCTACCACAGCCATGTGGAATACATAAAACTAGTTATTTGTTAAACAGTGTTCTGCATTTTACTACTCTGCCTACCCCTGTTCTGTTCAAGACTTTCAAATTTGTTGCAATACAGGCTGAGGCTCTGTCCCAATCTCCTGTGTCCTGACTTACAGATGTATGATTCTCAGCTAAATACCCCTATAGTTAATGAATCACTGGAGGAGCACGGAAAAAAATCACACTACCTGTTTAAGAAATTGATCTGAACTTCTAACTATGCAAATATTACTTACACAGGGTGGGGGGATTAGCCATTGATTATGGTGACAGCAGATGTTGAAGCTCCATGTCACTGGAATCAGTCTAATTGTGTGAATTACCTAATTAACCTACACCTCAATTGTTGTTGTTGTCTTTCGGCTTTTCCCGGTTAGGGGTCGCCACAGCGGAACTCTGGTCCACTAATGATTGGCAGTAGAGTTTGATGAATGCTGAGGTGCCAGCTCGACATTCAACCTTCAACAAAGGCACGCCCATTTACGCATGCCCACCCAACCGCGGGGAGGACATGCAGACTCCACACAGAAGGCACTCCTCGCACTCCAGCCGAGAATCGAACGAGAGAACCTCTTGCTGTGAGGCAACAACGCTACTGCTGCACCACCACGGAGCAATTAACCTACACCTCAGTGCTGGAGACTAAACATTAATAGCACTCACATTTGCTTGAGTAAACATTTTGTTTACTTCAGGAAGGCAAGTAATGCATTGTGCTAAACAGACCTTATGGGAAATAAATATAGCACAGGGGCTGACCATCACTAATGTAATGTTACAGTAGGAGTTTATACATATGCTGTAAAGTAATTCTGAACACTTTATTGATGTGTGCAGGTTTTATGTGCTATATATACACAGTTCTATAGCGACGGCTGAATGTAGCATGTTGTAAACAGAACCGTTATGTTAAATAATTCTGAGTGTTACATTTTATTTTTACTTTTACCTCATGCATATGTATGTAATGTAGATATTTTCTCCCCAGGCCTCCACTGAAAAGGGTCTGCCTAGGTATAAAACATTTTAACAAATACAGTAGATATAAAGGCAGTCACTATTAGCAACCAAACTAACAATGAAATAGGAGGCACAAGAGCACACTTCTTAGAAGTAGTGGTGACTGTACATGCAACTGAGCTATGAGATACGCAAGCCACTATCCCCTCACATTCTCACACCATAACTCAGATGGTGCAGAAAATAGAGAATTTGGGGAATTGCCATCATTGTACTAATCTGTCTTTGGTGGCTTGGTTTATAGGTTCATAGGTTCATAGGTAGGTACTAGGCTATCGACCCTGGGGCCTATACAAGCCCAGCCAAAAAGGTACCCTGGCTTTTGCCAGCTGGAGTTTTTTGAGACGGTCTGCGTAGGGCATGTGTTTGAGGCCAGTAATCCTCTTTGTGAGGTATTTCTGCGGCCATTCCAGTTGTTGTACATGTCCTGTGAGGTACATACCAAAAGAGGCGTTGTACTCTATAATGTGTCTAATGAGTGATGAGTAGAAGGGAACAATGACCTCTTTTTTTCTGGATAAGAAACCTTTTGTGATGAGATGTGCCACGTAGAAGGATTTCCTGATGACTGTGGCGATGTGATTATCAAAGGAGAGACTACTGTCCACCTGTGTCCCAAGGTCTCTTATCACACTTTCCATGTTAAGTATACTACCACCTATGTTGTAGTTCATGGGTACAGAGTTTTTACCAAAGGGGATGACAATACACATTTTGGCATTGCGTTTGAGGCCATGGCTTTGACACCAGGCATCTGTCTCAGTGAGGCCCTTTTGTAGGATGTCCACATCGTTAGGAGTTTCGATTATGGCTCCTAGTTTGCAGTCATCTGCGAACTTCATTAGCCAAAGACCTTCTGTGTTAAACTGTACTTCAGAGAAGTAGATACCAAACAGGAGAGGACCCAGGACTGAACCCTGTGGTACTCCACTTGTCACTGGTCTGAAGTCGGATTTGGAGTCTGCTACTTTCACAGTGTGGGTTCTGTCAGTGAGCCAGTTGGCAACCCATCTTGTGACATAGGGATTTATACCTAGTTTAGTGAGTTTATCTATAATTCCAGAGTGGGTGATAGTGTTGAAAGCCTTGGCAAGATCTAGACAGGCTGTGTGAACCACCTTACCCTTGTCTATGGCTTTGGTGACTGCTTCAAAGAAGTCTATCAGGTTTAGGAGACATGATCTGCCTTTCACAAACCTGAACTGGTTGGGGTCCAGAGTTTGGAGATTACCAATGTCTTTGTTTATAAGTTCCATGATGATACGTTCCATGGCCTTGCAAACCAGGCTCGTCAGGCTAATGGTGCGGTAGTTCCCGGGGTCCGTGATGGCTCCCTCCTTGTGGAGTAGGATAACCATCGCTGTGCACCATTCAGCAGAACAAAAATCTGAAGTGAGGCTATGATTGAACATGGTACTTAGGTGGGGTGCCAGTTCATTCTGTAGTTTGTGTAGAATGCAGCTTGGGATGTTTTCAGGTCCCATGGATACTGTGTTCTTGGCTTTGAAGAGTGTGTTTTTTACCTGTGCAGCCGTGATTACAGGAACTTTGCATTCTTCCACTATACAGATGGGCTCTTTAGGGGGTGAGAGGGGGGGTAAAGTTAGCACTGAACCTATCTGCCAGGATGTTGACAATATCAATTGGTTCTGTATATTTAGTGTCATTGTGCTGTAACTCAGAGCAGATCTGAGTGTTGCCATCGAGATTCTTGACATAGCTATAGAATGCTTTGTGGTTGTCTTTAGAATCAGTGGCAATTTTGTTTTCATAACTAGCTTTGGAGGATTTTATCAGGGATCGCAGCTTCTTACTGAGGCTGACCAGGGTGCTCCTCCACTCATGGGATTTTACTCTCTTTTGCAAGAGTTTCTTCCTTCTGTTGTACTGTTTGTTTATGGCAGGGGACCACCAGATTGGCTTCCTTTTTTGGAGGATAGTGTCTTGGTTCTGTTTGGGATAGCACGATCCATGCACTCATGTAAGTGCTTATAAAGTGCAATTTTGTAGGATTCAGTAGTCATAACTGTATTGTCCATCTGCATGGGTGTCATGAAGTTCACCACTCCTGTCTTAAGATGGCAGACTGAATGAGGAGCAAAATACAGTATCGTCCATAGAAGAAAGTTTTTCTGCAGCATTTCTCCTCATTAAAACAATCCTTTAAATAAAAGCAACAAACTAAAGGTCATGGAGACCCCCACCAGACACAACTAAGCACCAAGATCTGATAATTTTCCAATAGTTTTTAAACTATGTAACATTGGCTATAAAGAATTAATTCTTAACACATAGAAATGGGTGCTTTTGCAGTAATGACAATCAAATATGACTCTTTCAGGGTTTCAAAGCAGACACCACCCAGAAAGCTAACACATCTGCAAACATATAACAGCTTTCCTACAAAAACAACTTTTCTTTTTGCTTAAATATCCCACTACACTAGTGTTTAAATGAAATGACAGAATCATAACCATTTTTTTCTCATTCATTTTGCTGTCATGCTGACTCTGCAGAACAGCATTAGGCTGGTAGTGACAGCTTTTGACAAGGTGCACACATATAATGAAATGTATCAACATATCATATCATAAAATCTTAACACTCTTAAGAAATACCACACTTTTGTACCGACTCCTAAATATACATGAGATAGACATAACATTAATTAAGGAAGCTAGAGCTGCTTGCAAATAGACACAATGTTGTGAGGGTCAAGATGGAATGAACATGTCAAGTTCCTAAAATTCATCCAAAAAGGAGTTTCTTCTTTCAGGAAAGGATAGGATGACCCTTACTCGAAGAATGTAGTGATTATAAAGTAGTGTGGACACTAGCAGATGGTGATGTGCAAAATAGAAAGAGGCCAGCAGTGCCCAACAAATTTATGATAGTTAATTTTGACATGCTGGTACTATCCTGCAAAGGGTGGCCACAGTGATGAAGAAGTTAGCAATATCACCTCACAGCAAGAGCTTCTCCGGTTCGGTTCTTACTGGGGTGCCTTCTGTGTGAAGTTTGCATGTCCTTCCTGTGGTCATGTGGGTTTTCACCCAGTGCTCCAGTTTCCTCCCACATTCCAAAAACATGCAGTAGGTGGATTGGACACTGTACATTGGCTGTAGTTGAGAGTGTGTGTGTGTGAATGAGTGGTACAAATGAACAACCATGGAAGGACTAGCCACCCGGAGGTGTAAACCTTGGTTTGAGATGATTGTCACTGCTGATGTGACACACTGACCCCATGTGCAAAATGGGAAAAGGGGTTCAGGATGGATAGATGGATGGATGGTAATATTCTCCAAAGCTATATGCCCAGGAAGGGAAAAGAAGAGAAAGAATACTAAGAGAGGTCTGCAGAGAAAAAATAAGCCTAGAAAATCTGCAGTGGAAATGCATGCCAAGAAAAGGTGAGATGAAAGAGTACAGAAAAAAAGTAAGAATAAGAAGGTGGGACAAGATTCTGGAGGAATACTTAGTTCTAAATGCAAGAACAGTTGAAACATTACATGGAAATAGTAGCCTAAAAAGCAGCAATGTGAGAGACCATTGGAGGTAAGGGAATGGATATAGAGCTGGAGAGCAGATTACATAGCCTGTCAAGTCAAACAAAGACGAAAGACAACAGGAAAGGATTCATATAGTGATTTCATGGGAAGAAAAGTGCATAATTTACTACACAAGAGGTGAGTATAGTAAAATACTAACTGGGTCCGTCTGTTAGGGAGAGCAGGGAAGAAAGTATGGATAGGCTGAATGGTGGGAGCTAAACATGGGCTTAACAGATCCGGACTAATGTCATGGAACTACACACAGACGAGTAGCACAGCAGGAAGGCTGATAATAGAGGGAAAGCAAATCGTGTACCAACAGAAGAAAAGGAATGAGCTTGTTCAACATTTTTAGGCACAAACAGGATCTGGGAATATTGAAATGAGAATGTTGAAACTATGCAAAGCTATACAGGGAATGGGTGGACAGCAATAAATGAATGGAAACAGAGAATCCAGTTGGTACATTGAAGTCTATGTGAGAAATAGGTGGATGAGATAAAAGGAAGATAAGGGATAATTTATAAAGATGTTATGGAATATAGGAGGAAGATTTGAAACTGCGCTGAGCACATGAAAATAGCACTGAATCTGATAACAGCAGATGCTGATATTACAAAGGTGGTTGCTAATATCATGGAGGATGCACAAAGAGCACAGTGGTGAGAATGCCTAGTAATGTTTATGTGGGCAAAAATAGCCTTGGTTAGAGATATGGAGAACATCCGAGGAGATTTTTAAGTGCCCACAAAATAGAGTAGGAAATTTAGGAAAAGGTTATATTAGATAAAGAATGGGGATGGCTCAGTAATAACTGAGGAAATTAATAAAGAAAAAGAATATTGATGAAGTGGAAAGGGGCAGTGGAATGTAATGGGTGTCATTAAAGAAGACACCTTAAACATGGTAAAGAGGAAACTAAGCAATGCACATTTAAAGAGAAAGCTAAAAAGGCTATAAGAGAAGAGCCCTTGATTCTACTGTTCAATTAAGTAGGATTTTTTGAAGTGATAATCAGCAGTGTGCAAAGCTTTAGGAAAGAAAGACTGAGGGTCTCAAGGAAGTGCACTAGATGTAGCTAGATGACAAGGAAATTGAGACTTTTGCTGATCATAAAGATTATTTTAGTGACTGCAGCTTTTCTTAAGTGTAAAGTACAGAAATAAAATTTCATTTTGCATCAAATCATTTCAATTCTGACAAATTCCCTCTCTTTCTAGTTGAAAATGTATCAAGGAAAATAATTATATTAAAACTCTGACTAGCTTAATCATGAGCAATTTTAGAAACGACAAGCAAATCACCACTAAGAAATGTGTAATCTATTGTGTTTAGAGCTACATATACTAATCAAGCTGCATATGCAAAAAGAAAAAAAAAACTTAGAGTACTTTCTAGACATTTAGTGTAACTTTGCTGGATAATTTGAGGAATAGATATGTAAGCCATATTCTGTGAGACAGAGTCTCAGGTGATCTCTGCTGAAGTTCATAAGTCTATGTTCTTAATTAACACTGAGACCGTATGTTAACCTATGAATGAATACAAATGGAGCCCTTTTTTTATGATATGCCTTATAAGGCTTTTAAATACCAGAATAAGTACTTGGGCTTTTCTGGATGTCAGTGATCCATTTAGGGTACAAAGACATCACCATGGTGCCTTATAAATAGCATGAAACATGACCTATCAGGGCATCTGGAATTACTATTTAACTGAAGCCTCCAAACAGGCTTCATGCCTCATGAATGGAGAAAGGCAACAATCATCCCTCTGCACAAAGGTGGACCATCTACAGACCCTGGTAACTACAGACCAATAACTACCCCTAGTCTTATATCTAAAGCCATGGAAATAATTATCATGGAGATGATCAACAGAGATTTAATAAACCTCCAGACACTTGACCCAACCCAGTTTGGTTTTGTAATGGGCAGATCATACCATCTCAGCCTGGTGGACTTCTTTGAGAAGGTCACCAAAGCAATGGATGAGGGCAAAATCGTTCCCACTGCCTACCTTGAACTGGCCAAGTTATTTCACAAAATACCCCATTCAGGCATTGTTGACAAACTCAGGAGGTTAGGTACAAACCCGTATGTCACCCAGTGGATAGCCAAATGGCTCACAGACAGAACCCAGGAAGTTAGAATTGGGGAGTCCACCTCTACAAAGAAGCCATTCACAAGTGGAGTCCATCTGGGATCAGTCCTTGGACAGCTCCATTTTAGCATTTACTTCTCAGAAGTCAAGGCCAATGTCAATGGTCTCTGGCTGACTAAATTTGCAGATGATTGCAAATTAGGAGTTGTCATTGAATCTCACACTGATGCAAATGTTCTCCAGGAGGGGCTGAGACCGACAAACAACTGGTGTCAGAGTCATGGACTAAAACTAAATGCCAAGAAATGCATAATAGTATCCTTTGGGAAGTCATCCATCCCTAGTAACTATCATATTGCCAACACACCCCTTAGAGTTGACCCAGTAGTCAGAAACATAGGGACATGCATAGATAATAATCTAGCCTTTGATCATCACATGTCTACAGTGGTGATGAAATCATTCTGTGTTGCGCAACTTATAAACAAAGGTATGGCATCGAAGTCCAAGGAAGTCATTGTTCCACTGTATTCAGCAATCATCTGACCTATCATTGAGTACAATGCCCCCTTTGGTATGTACCTATCCAGCCATATCCAACAAATGGAATATCCACAGAGGCTCCTCACTAAAAGAATATAAGGCATAAGTAATATGTCCTGTGCAGACCGCCTCAAGGCCCTATCCCTGTATTCTATCTCCTACAGGCTTTTGAGGAGAGATCTATGCCTGGCATACAGGGCATTGTCAGACCACACTCTGATGGACCTCCTGCATATCCACAAAACAAACAGTACCAGAATTACCCATTCTAAAGACTTTTACCTTGCCTGTGATATAAATAAGACCTGATGGAGAAATAGGTATGTATCACAGAGACTACCTTGTCTTTGGAATAGGCTCCCCATCCATGTGAGGAGAGTTCATCCCTAATCCAGTTCAAGTGCAACATGGACAATTGGATGGGAAACTAGAAATTCATCCCTGGTTTGGCACCTATGTCTCTGATACAAACAGGTAATGTGTAAATGGTTCATCTCCCAGGCCCTTGCTTGCACTTATCAAGAGTATCAGAATTCATCAGAGATTTGGGATGCATGTCTAGGCTTAAAAAGGCCCTTGTGGTCATTAGCCTAGTAAACACCTATGAACCATTTGATGCCTTATGTAACAATGTAAGGTACTGCTAGCTATGCCAGGAGAATTAGGGCAGTGGGTGTGTAACATATGCCAGCACATCTAGCTGGAATTTAGTAAAGAATTATATGTTATTTGAATATCAAACTGATTTGCACAGATGATTGTGTTGAAAATGTATTTGTACAGTTGCTTGTGTTAAAATGTATCAACAGTGTGTCCTTCTGGACAGAGGAAGAAATGTACATGTATTATTGTAACTATTGAAATGTGTATTGTAACAGAGATTACTGGAAGAAAAAAGGTAATCTCAATCCACCTGACTTTGAAAAATAGTAAGAAATTAAATTACTTAATTTAGGGAATAAAGATTGTTTCTTACAGATCTCATTGCAGCTAGTGACAAAATGTCTGTACTAGGAAGCTTTCTGCATTTTCCTTGGGGTGAAATAATTACTACTCTGGAAGGGTAAAGGTTTGAAATAGTTTTATGACTTGCAGGAGCTGCAGCAGATCTTAGCAAGTCTCTATGTGTGTGTATTATTGACACATATGCGCTAAATCCTGACAGCTTCTACCCAAGGGGGGTATCATTGGATCCAGAAGTCAGATGACCAGATGTATGCAATGTCATTCTGTAATCCATCACTAAAAATTATATTTTAATACTAGGTGAGACTGAAGTCACATGACATTCTGTTTTTGTAAAGCAGGATCTCAAACCTACTTCATCTTGCCTTGCTCTTCTAAACTGACCAGGGAATGATAATTCTTTAGATCACTCAGAAAAATATAGTGAGATTAATTAAGTATTGTTTTTCTGTAACTGTGTGAACCTGTCCACCTGTGTTATTTTTAATATTTCCTGTGAGTGAAACTCTGGTGTTTACTGTAAATAGTTATTTAGTATTTTCCTGCTCTTTTCTTATTTATTATTAAATATATTTAAAGTTTTCATTGTGGCTGGTCTTTTAGAGAATATTTTAATCTCTGAGAGTACCTGTATAGATATATTTGGTGACAGCACTGGCTGCTCCTGAAAGCCTTGCTGTATAGTCATACTATCATTTGTATTAATATTAATGTCACTCAGTATAACTGGGTAGCCTTGCAAAAGCCTTAGAGTAGCTGGCTTTGGAGTGCCTGATGTTTGATCTTTATTTACAGTTATCCCAAATAATACAGGGTTAGAATTTGTTACGGAATTTCTTTTGAAAATGCTGATTATTCTTTGGGAATGATCAATTTAATATGTTTATTTATTGAACTGATTTTAAATAATAATGTGTTTTTATTTGAAGATAAATATTTTATTTACAGAAATTATGGTTGACCATGGGTACTTCCTGCACCAGTACTTATGTTAATTTAGTATTGGTGCATTGGGCAAATACCCATGTACTTATGGGGAATGATTTTCAAAAAAATATTAAGTTTATTGTTGTTTTGTTGACAATGTATGTTTTATTGTTGATGGGCACACAACCTAAATTGATGTATTTGTTTTCAGTTTATTATTCCTCAACACTTTCTTCTTTTACTGTGAATTAATTTCTGCAAGAAATAGAGTTTTTGGTTGTTTGTATTTATAAGACATTAGAAGGCCATTTTGCATCAGGTTTATCTAGAAAACCATGTAGAAAGAAACAGATTCTACATAAAAGAAGTATGCACCCCAGATGGGTCTATATTACTAAGTAGAAAGACCTTTATGCCGAACACCTCTCCATCGACTAGAAACCATCAAAATTCACTTCCACAAATTGAGGAATTTTTTCCCCAGGCAATGTAACAATTGCCCCATACCACAGCAGAACATAGACCACACTAAATCAAACCCACCAAAGTACATACCAACTCCAAGATCACACTACAGTGGAGAAAAGGGCAAAGTTGTGGAGTTGACCAACTATTTCCTTACCTTGGGAATAATTCTGCAGTTCACTGAAGTGAATTTTAATGGTTTCGTGTCAATGGAGAGGTGTTCGATGTAAACGTCTTTCAATGTAGTAATATAGACCTCCCTCAGATATATATAGAAATATAGTCAAAGGTCAAGGGGTGCGGATGTCTAGGTTGATTTGTGGTGATAATGATTTTCATCAATGCTTACTTAACTTTAGATCATATTTGAAATCTAGGGGATACACTGATTCTGATATGAATTAGTCTTTGATTAGTGAGAGCATAGGTAGACATCCCCTGTGTTCATGCATACAATTCATGTCTGTGACCCTTTTCAATACACACACTTCCCCGGAATAAGTATTTATAATGGTAGTCTATGTACCTTTGCGGATCACTGACAAACCTTTTATTCAGTATCCCTAACACAGATTTGCATGCTACTCTGCACTGAATATACTTTCCTATAATGTATTAGAACTGCATTCATTGCCTTATATTAAACCCTGGTAGTCATTGTGACTGTCTGTGCAATCCCGCAAAACTAGTTTGCCCATAGGTAAACAGATTTGCATGACTGCAGTTGTTCGTGCTCCTTTATATAGTTTCTTGGCTGACATCAGTGTTGCTGGCCATGAAATCATACTTGTATTAGTGTAAGTGCGATGCCAGGTATGCATATGCAATTAGCACTGCTGCTTATTTCACTTCGCTCTAAGCCTACACAGAGCTTAATTGAATCCCCAGGAAAATGTCAAACTTGTTTCTAAAGAAGAACTATAAATGCATGTGTATGCTATAATACTTTTAGTCTTGGTTTCAACATTTATAATATCTTGCAGAGTATGGATCTGATAGAACCAGTCTTTTTTTTTTTTGCATTGCATGATTGTCAGTTTACATTTGTAACTTGTCAGCTATAATTCTGTTGCCACCTTATTCATGTGTGCTAACCCTAAGCTAACCCTAACCCGATCCTTTACTCTAATCCTAGCCCTACACATTACTTTACTAAAAATCCTTTCCCTAACAGTACCACTATTTAAACAAGGCTTGTTCTCAGTTTTGTACCTGGGGGGTTACTGATAAAATGTTATTCAGTGGGAAAGAAGTATTTGGTGTTTTGTAATTCAGAATTTTCAGTAATCAATGTTGTGTACATTTTTTCCATATTTTGTGATTCTGTGTTTTGTGTTTTCTATAGTTCATGACAGAATCATCTCTATCTTATAAACGTACACACACACACACACACACACACACACACACACACACACACACACACACACACACACACACACACACAGGTTATCACAAACTACTAACAGCAGTCTAGTAAAATTAAGCTGAAGTGAGTATATAATTGAATGCATACTAGACTAATGAAAGTAGTGATCTCATGAAGTACATTAACATAGGTAGCCATAGCACAATTTACAGTGAAACAATACATGATGATACCTGGACTCCAACGAGACTTCACAAAGGATGAAAAGGGCAATATTTTACTCTTTTTGTGCTTCAGGAACCACATGCTGTTAGATTCATAAGTTTTGGTTCTGTAAAGACCTAAAAATCCTTGGAATGAATTGCTGATTTGGCTTCAGAGTCTTTTCTCCCAACTCCCCATGGTTTATTTGACATACCAGCATTTTGATTAACCTGAATGAATCCCTTGTTAAAATGGATGCTTTAAATTTTCACTTTGTATTAAAGTACTGACAAGAAGAATAGTGAGCTGTTAGTTCATAAACTGATTTTGTTCAAAATGAGAATTATTGCATTGACGTGGCAATACTGCTTAATAGAAACTATATGCTAATTGCTTAAAATTTAGTAAAAAATTAACTTATATGGTTATTTAAGTTATGATGACTTGTAATTGCAAGAAATCAACGTGGTATTTTCCATGGATGCTCTATTATTTCTGCTGAGAGAACAGTTACTTTGGCTTTCCTCAAGGTGAACCCCAGAAAGCTGAACTAAGTGATTACTGTTGAAAGATGATGGTGTAAAAAGTAGTTAGTTATTTTCAACCAGCAAGAAATATTTAATATCAAGGTATACCTACATTTACATGAATAAGATAGTAGATACCAGGTTCTCTCACCACGAAATACTTCAAGTTTACAATGATATATCCAACTTAACCAGCATGAAACAATCTGGTACAAATTTCAGAGTAGTCCAAAGGTAATTCAAGCAAGAAAAAAGTTTATTGGAGTGAGCGCTTTCGCGTAGCATCTACTACGCTTCATCAGACAATATAAAAACACTGAAGACTTCTGCTTATATATTAAAAGCACTGCAAAAAGGCGCCAAAATTAGTGTGCATGATTGATTAATTAATTCATTAATTAATTAAATTAGATAGAGTGCATTCAAACGCTTTCATTGAGCTTAGTTCACATTCAGTTCCATTTTAAGCAAGCTAGCATTTTCCATTTTTAAAATATACATAGCTAGAACAGAGTTCTGTCTAAATAAGTATTAAACATTGAATATTCTGTGCAAAAATGCATTATCGATTAAAAACTAAAACTAGTATAAAGCATGATTATTCATTTTCAATGATCATTATTAATAATAATAATAAATATGGGTTAAAATATAAAATCTTTATAAAAGGAAGAATCATTATAAAAAGTCATAATAAGAGTAGGTGATAGGGAACAGTGAACTGTCATGAAATAAGTATAATTAGAGTCAATATTGATATTAATAGGGACTGTGTAATAAATTAGATAATGTGCATATATATAAGTAAATGGAAATTTAATATGTTGAAACATACAATTTATATGCAATTTAGAATTATATATATAAATATTGCTAGTATAAAATATACAATCTTATAGGCCACAAGGTGTGAGTCATAAAGACATGAAATCAAAGTGTGTATATATTAATACATAGTGAAACTACAAAGTACATAATCACAAATTAATAAAAATGAACATAAATTTAAAATATAAAATGTATGGCTCATCTAGCTTCTAAAACAGGTTTCATAGAAATATAACTATTTATACCAGGGGATATGTGGGCACCTAGTCTTAGGATCCATTTCAATTCTTTATTACTCAGAAGTGTAATATTATCACCACCTCTTTTATTAATAGTAACTATTTCTAAGACTCTAAAATAAAACTTGTGTGAAGGGTGCTCTGTTATGTGTTTCGCTAGAGCATTCTGTTCATTTTTTCTCCGTATATCGTATAGATGGCCATATATCCTATCCTTCAAACATCTTTTTGTTAGCCCAACATAAAAAGCCTGGCATTTCTTACATGTGGTGAGATAAATAAGGTTCTTTGTACAACAGGTTGCAAAAAATCTTGGTTGAAAAGTATAGTTCATGGTGGGATGGTGAAATTCTTGCACCTCAGAAATAAAATTGCATCTATTGCAGCTATAACAAGGAAAGGTACCTGTTCTTCGACTAATAGAAGAAGCTGCTGAATAGGTAAAATGAGTATCATTACACAATATCCGTTTGAGATTTGGACTGTTCCTATACATAAAATGAGGTTTGTCTCCTACAATTAACTTAGTATTTAAATCCATGATTAAAATCTTCCAATTATTATGGAAAACTTCCTTTATATTGTTTATGTTACTGGTGTAATTTATAGTTATGGCCACAAATTTTGTTTGTGTGGTCATAATTTCTCTTTTTATAGTCCTAATGGACTTGTTCTCTGTCTGTATGTTTCCAATAATATTATTTTTAATGTTATTAACTAAATTTGGGTGGTAACCTCTTTCATTAAAAAGTTGTTCTAAACGGTTTGCTTCAGAAATCAAATCATCATTGTCTTTACAAAGTCTGGTTAATCTGATGAACTGACTTTTAATTATACCAGGGAAGATGTATCTTGGGTGCATACTATCGAAGGTATGGAGGGTATTCTTCCAGGTAGGCTTCCTATAGAGTGTTGATGCAATAGAGCCATCATCTGTGATGCTGAGTGTTGTGTCCAAAAAGTTAACCTTTACATGGGAACATTCCATGGTAAATTTAAGGAAGGTCGATGTGGTTTCTAAATATGTTAGAAAGTCCTTAAAGTCAATCTCAGTACCCTCCCAGATGATAAAAATATCATCCACAAAGCGTTTATAGACTTTCATTTTGGAAAAAGAGGGGTGGTGGAATAGGCAACTCCATTCCCAACTCAGAACAACCAAGTTGGCATATGTATTGGCACATGGAGTGCCCATTGCCACCCCCCATTGTTGTAAATAATAGTTATCTAGAAACATAAAGGCATTATTATTAAGAACTAAATCTAACAATTGACCTATCAGCAATTGCATATCATTGGTAAAGGACGTCTCCTTTAATAATAATTCTCTTACAGCTTCAATGCCTAGATCATTAGGTATAGACGTGAAAAGGTTTTTCACATCTAAAGTGATCAAAAGATAATCATGTTCATTAAGGGCTAAATGTACATCTGATAAATAATCAAGCAGTTGATACGTATCTTTTAAAATAGATGCAAAAGAATCAACAATGGGTCTGAGTAAAAACTCAATTAAAGAAGAAATGTTAGCAGTGACCCAGTTATCTCCCGAAACAATAGGTCTTAATGGTATGGGGTACTGGTTCTTGTGGATTTTAGGTAATCCCTTGATTATTGGTATAGTGGGATTATCAATAAGGAGATAATTATACATTTCTTCACTAACTTGTCTACACATTAAAAGATCGTATAAAACATCATGCACATTTTTAATTATTCTATTGATGTCATATAGTGTCATTTTAGTGTATGTTATATCATCATCAAGCACTGAATGCATATTCACATTATAATCAATAGTATCTAAAATAACCACCCCACCACCTTTATCAGCTGGTTTAATGGTAATTTCATTGCAATTTCTTAAATGCTTTAATGAAATGAATTCTTCCGAAGTAAGATTATAAAAACTTGGCTTCATTCTAGTTGAAAATAAATTATAAAAATCTTGTTCACATGAATTTAGAAAACATTCAATGTTATATGGAAAAGGAGGCATAAAAGTGCTTTTGCGTTTGAAAGTGGTTTTCACAGTGGCATTAGTAGAATCCCCTCTATCTTTAAAAAACAATTTCAAAGCTACTTGTCTGCAAAACAATCTAAGGTCAATGAGTACTTGACTAATGGTGTCAGGACAAGCTGGAATAAAATTAAGTCCTCCATTCAGTAATGAAATGTCAGCGTTAGAAAAAGAAAAACCAGAGTAATTATATAATATTTCAGTCACATTCTTGTTCGTCTTATTGGGTTGTAATTTTCTCTTGAAAGTTTCCTTTTCCTTGGTCCTCGACTTGTTGATCGGCCCCTGTTGTAAAACTGTTGTTTCACGGGGTAAGGTGAAAAAGAAGAAGGAGAACAGGAAGGATTGTCAGAACGTGAATCCTTCGGTCTAGCTCCTAAATTACCGGACGAATGTTTCAATGCTTGTTGGTTGGGAGGGGGCGTATCAGTCACAGTGAAGAATGTAGCATTAACCCCTTCCAAAGAGGAAGCTGGTAATAATCCATCATTTACCAAGATGTTGTTTGTACTACGAACAGACTTGTCCGTAGCAGATGGAGCATTACTAGATAAATCTTTCAAAGGTAAATGACTCGCATCGTCAGTGTTGCTATTTGAATTCTGAGCAGCTATATTACGTCTCGGCCAAACAAATATTTGCCGAGAAGCAAAATCGTTAAAATCTCTTTGCAATTTACGTAACTTGGTGGCTTTAAGCCTTTCACTAAATGCGTTAACTTGAAGGCAGATATTATGCATTTTCTTAACACAATATTCTGTTTTAAAACGATCATTCAAGTCTTTAAAGGTAACATCAATTTTGCTACGCAAATCAGTTTCTATTGGATTAAAGTACTCAAGCAGTAACTTAATGTACCTGAACCCGAGGTCAATGTTGAGGTCCTGCCATTTCTTTAGGAGTGTCAGATGTGTCTCTCCATAGGTCGGCATGCAAAGGACCCTCATCCCCCTCGGCACGATGCGATGGTGTAAGCATGCCTCCAAATGCTGTCTTTGCCAGGTGTACCGCTGTAGCCTGTACATGTCGTCCTCAAGCTCCTTCGATGTGGTATTAAACTCCATAATATCATTGCCCTCTTCGTTAGCAGGAACAGCATTATTGGTATGTGAAAAATCCAGAGTCAATAAAGGGTTTGCCTGTTGATGTAGAAGGTCCATCAAGATAGCTGAGGCGTCCCTCGTCCCTGGAGAATAATCTAATTCTATGTTGACATTTTCCATCGCGTGCTACCGGTGAAATAACCGAAGTAATAAGACTGTAGAATAATAAAAAATTCCACCGATAGCTGAAGAGATTACCTGTAATATAGAGGTGAGTAAGATAGTAGATACCAGGTTCTCTCACCACGAAATACTTCAAGTTTACAATGATATATCCAACTTAACCAGCATGAAACAATCCGGTACAAATTTCAGAGTTGTCCAAAGGTAATTCAAGCAAGAAAAAAGTTTATTGGAGTGAGCGCTTTCGCGTAGCATCTACTACGCTTCATCAGACAATATAAAAACACTGAAGACTTCTGCTTATATATTAAAAGCACTACAAAAAGGCGCCAAAATTAGTGTGCATGATTGATTAATTAATTCATTAATTAATTAAATTAGATAGAGTGCATTCAAACGCTTTCATTAAGCTTAGTTCACATTCAGTTCCATTTTAAGCAAGCTAGCATTTTCCATTTTTAAAATATACATAGCTAGAACAGAGTTCTGTCTAAATAAGTATTAAACATTGAATATTCTGTGCAAAAACGCATTATCAATTAAAAACTAAAACTAGTATAAAGCATGATTATTCATTTTCAATGATCATTATTAATAATAATAATAAATATGGGTTAAAATTTTTTATTATTCTACATTTACATGAATCATTTTTCTGTAGTGACTGGATTCCAAGTGGAGAATATTTATATATATTTTTTTCTCATCTACAATTATTTTCCATCAGTCACAACCACAGGCAATTTTCCTTCTTATGGGGTGACAAGTGGAGTACCACAAGGTTCAGTCCTGGGTCCTCTCCTGTTTAGTATCTACTTCTCTGAAATACAGGCTCACACTTGAATTGACTTCAACAATTGGCTAAGCTTCTGGTGTCATTCTAAGGGAATCCAGTATCTGTCTGCCTGGGATGACATGATTGACAGACCACGATGCTTTGCCAGAGATGGCCTGCACCTGTCGCCCTTGGGATTCCGGATACTGGCTAAGACTATTGCCACCCTTATAGTGCCTTTTTTAGGCAAGGTTCAAATGACAAATTCACCGCTGTAATAGGTACAAGCAAGCAAAATCTGATGGTAATGCTACTTAATGCTAGAAGTCTAAACCTCAAAATGCACTCACTCGTGGCACTCCTTAAAATGGAGAACATCGACATCTGAGCAGTGTCAGAGACCTGGTTCAAGGCTCCCGAAAGCACCCCTGCATTACCAGGCTATAATTCATACTACACCTTTCGGCCACCTAACCTGTACCAAAACACTAAAGGCGGAAGCGTGTCCATATTCATAAAGGATATCCACACCTTCAGGCTAGTTGTTCAGCATAATGCATCTGAGATTATCCAAGTGCAACTAACTCTGGGCAAGACCGCAACACAAATTGCAGCTTGCTACAGATCCCCCACCATGCCCCAGGATTCCCATTCCTCATTTCTTGATACACTGGAAAATATTAGGGTACAACCCAACACCCTAATAATGGGCGCTTTCAATTACCCCACCATTAACTGGGAAAACTTCTCATGTACCAACTCTTGCTCAACGTTTTCTGGAATTCATAAATTCCAATGCCTTGGATGAACTTATCCACACCCCCATCAGGGGCAGCAATATCCTAGACCTGGTCATTACCAACATGGGTGACTGGTGTTCTACACCAAAGGTCAATTCCTGGTTGGTCAGATCCGACCACAAGCTAATCACCCTAGACATCCACATCCTGCCCCACCCCCCATTAGGGAAACTACCGTAAAAAAGTTCTCCAAAGCCAACTTCACGCTTCTTAAAACAGAAGCGGTAAACTTCACAATACCCATGAAGACGGACAATAGAGGTATGACTGCGGAATCCTACACAATTGCACTTTATAAGCACTTACACAAGTGCATGGATTGTGCTATCCCTAACAGAACCAAGATGCTATCCAATAAAAAAAATGAATCCAATCTAGTGGCCCCCTGCCATAAACAAACTCTACAATGGAAGAAAGAAACTGTTGCAAAAAAGAGTAAAATCTCATGATTGGAGGAACTCCCTGGTCAGCCTCAGTAAGAAGCTGAGATCCCTCATAAAATCCTCCAAAGCTAGTTACAAAAATATCGCCACTGATTCTAAAGACAACCACAAAGCATTCTATAGCTATGTCAAGAATCTCAATGGCAACAGTCAGATCTGCTCTGAGTTACAGCACAATGGCATTAAATATACAGAACCAACTGATATTGCCAACAACCTGGCAGATAGATTTAGTGCTAACTTTACCCCCTCTCACCCCCTAAAGGGCCCATCTGTATACCAGAAGAATGCAATGTTCCTGTAATCACGGCTGCACTTGTAAAATCCACACTCTCCAAAGCCAAGAACACAGCATCCATGGGACCTGACAACATCTCAGGCTGCGTTCTAAACAAACTACAGAATGAACTGGCACCCCACCTAAGTACCATGTTCAATCATGGCCTCACCTCCGGCTTTGTGCCCACTGAATGGCACACAGCGATGGTTATCCCACTCCACAAAGAGGGATCCACCACAGACCCTGGGAACTACTGCCCCATTAGCCTGATGAGCCTAGTCTGCAAGGCCATGGAACATATCATCATGGAACTTAAAACAAAGACATTGGTAATCTCCAAACTCTGGACCCCACCCAGTTTGGGTTTGTAAAAGGCAGAACATTTTTCCTGAACCTGATAGACTTCTTTGAAGCAGTCACCAAAGCCATAGACAAGGGTAAGGTGGTTCACACAGCCTATCTAGATCTCGCCAAGGATTTCAACACTATCCCCCACTATGGAATTAGAGATAAACTCACTAAACTAGGTATAAATCCCTATGTCACAAGATGGGTTGCCAACTGGCTTACTGACTTAACCCACACTGTGAAAGCAGCAGACTCCAAATCTGACTTCAGAGGATAGCACGATCCAAGTGGAGTACCACAAGATTCAGTCCTGGGTACTGTCCTGTTTGGTATCTACTTCTCTGAAGTACAGGCTAACACAGAAGGTCTTTGGCTAATGAAGTTCACAGATGACTGCAAACTAGAAGCCATAATAGAAACTCATAACGAAGTGGACATCCTACAAAAGTGCCTCACTGAGACAGATGCCTGGTGTCAAAGCCATGGCCTCAAGCTCAATGCCAAAAAGTGCATTGTCATTCCCTTTGGTAAAAACTCTGTACCCATGAACTGCAACATAGGTGGTAGTAAACCTAACACCGAAAGTGTGATAAGAGACCTTGGGACACAGGTTGACAGTAGTCTCTCCTTTGATAATCACATCACCACAGTGGTCAGGAAATCCTTCTATGTGGCACACCTCATCACAAAATGTTTCTCATCCAGGAAAAAAGAGGTCATTAAACCCCTCTACTCGTCACTCATTAGACCCATTATAGAGTACAATGCCCCTTTTTGTATGTACCTCACAAGACATCTACAACAACTGGAAAGGCAGCAGAAATACCTCTCAAAGAGGATTACCAGCCTCAAACAGATGCCCTATGCAGACCGTCTCAAAAATCTCCAGCTTTACTCCATCGCATATCGCCTACTCAGAGGCAATCTCTGCCTAACATACAAAGCTATGTCAGACCCAGAGCTGTTGGACATGCTCCACTTAAAGAAATCCCAATCTCTCCGAGCTACATGCTCTAGGGACTTAAACCTTGTCACCACAATAAACAGAACATGCTGAAGGGATAGAGTCCTGTCCCTGAGACTTCCCATACTCTGGAAAAAACTACCTATCTATATCAAACAAAGCTCCTCATTAGCTCTCTTCAAGAATAATCTTGATGATTGGACGGGAAATAGGAAATTCACCCTGGGGATCACTTCTGTGGCTCTGCTTGACAGTGGCACAGGAAAATAATTTTCCTGGGTGGCGAAAGCCAGGGTACCTTTTTGGCTAGGCTTATATAGACCCTAGGGCCAATAGCCTAGTACCTACCTATGAACCTCTGAACCTATAAAAACACAGCTGTGGTGTGGTCAGCATGTGGGCAGTAATCATAATTTTTTTCCCCCCTTATGATCTCATTTTTCTTTTGTGCTCATGCTCATAAACATCCAATGTAGTGAGTGTATTTTGTCATTGTATTTGGTGTCACTTGGTTCTAAGAGTTATGGACTGCTAATAGGCCCTATCATCCTTGCAAAGATGCCTCTGTGTGATCTCTGGTCTTTGCTAGGGATTCTAGAATGAAGAGTGCACCCCAGACATTTTCACTCAGCCACGGTCTTTCATGAGAAATGAGCAAACATTTATCATACCCTTTGTATAGCTGATATCATTGTTGCCTCACAGCAAAAGGTTCCCTGGTTTGATTCTCAGCTGTGTTGCCTCCTGTGTGGAGTCTGCATGCCCTCCCTGTGTTTGCATGCATTTCCTCCTGGTGATCCATTTTCCTCCCACATTCCAAAAATATGCAGTAGGTAGAATGGATACTCTAAATTGGACATAGATGTGCAAGGGTTTGGTGTGGAAGAACAACTGTGGCAGGGCTAGCCACCTGGTGGGCTAAACCTTGGATCTAAATGATTGTCACTGTTGAAGTGACACCCTGGCCCCATGTGCAAAAATGGGAAAAAAGGGCTGTGGATGGATGGATGGATGGATGGATGGATGGATGGATGGATGGATGGATGGATGCTCCCCCTCAAAATCCCCAGGACCTAGATTAGTGTTGTTTTCAAGACTTTATTCTGATATGCCATTCAGCTGGCATCCAAGCATGGAAAAAATGGTGAACCATTCCTCAGTCTTAGATGTGACTATAAATGACAGGAAAAGTAGACTGTATAGAAGTTGGTTTTCCTAGCATGATCATTTTTTAGTAATCCTCCACTCCATATACAGCTAACCAATTAAGTTAGAGCTCATCTGTCAAAAGCTCAGCATCATATCTATTTACAAAGTGGTATCTAAGAAGGATTTTCCCCACCCCATGCACATAGTGGCACTATTCACCCAATTTAGGCATCATCATGTGATATTTTTAAACGTGCTTTACTAAAAGCTATCATAAACATGATGCTGTGATGGTTTTTGACACTTCTGAACAAAAGTGCAACATCTGGCTTATACATGCACTTAATATACCTGCTCATATTCAGACTTTTTGTACATTTATTTGCAATAGATGCATTTGGTTTCTATTAGGTGGTAGTGTTAATGAATTCCCTTCTATTACTTATTAAAAGAAAAAAGTTCAATGGCCACTCAGTTTTTTATTATTCCCAAACAGATTTATTAATGCCATGACACTGTTTCCAAACCTATGTCACCGGCAGCATAATTAGACATATGTCACTGTACTAAAAGCCAGATATGAGTTCTGTTTAATAGGTAATATATTTTATCTAAGGCTTTAGAATGTAATAGTTTATGCATTGTTGTATGTAAGCTGACAAAGTTATCTTGAGTGCTATATTTTTACTGGCGATTAGTTACTATTTAAGTCAACTTCGATTCCATCTCAGTGATTCTTCTTTGCAGAACAGACTTATGCAGGGATCTTCATTTTTCTGTTAATATAAACTGTGTCTTATGATAAAGTGAAGGCAGGAGACAGCATGCTGCAGTTTTGAATATGATGACATTTACCTTCCTATATATGATGTATTTCTGATGTAATGTCAGTGATTCTGCCACATATGACGCATGCTGAAAAACTTGGCAACCTGTGTAGCACCCAATTGCGATACGATAAGAGTGATACCATCTACAAATAACATTGCATGTTAAAACAAAAAAAAGCACGAAGAGCTGATCAGTCCAAGTATTTTATTAACAGATTAAGCGTTTTTGACAAAGTGTAAGGACTTTATCAGAATAAAAAATATCAAACAATGTAGCCTTAAATACAGTTAAAAACTTCCTGATTGGATAATTGGTTCTCTGTAAAATTTGAACCTTAATCACTGCATAAAGATATATAAAACAGAATAAATGTAAACATATGCAAGGGAATATGTAAATATGTGTAAATAAAAACTGACCCCCAATGCACACATCCAAAAACATCAATAAAACTTTTTTTTACAATATGTTAAAGACATGAGATAAAATGAAATCAGTGAATTTATGTCATCTGTCAGAAATCTGCTCTGGATGTAAAAATAATGCACTAGCCAAACACCTTTCTCTTCATAAAAGACACACAGGTTTTAAGTTCCAGATCCTGGATCCCATAGACATGGGTGATCTTGAAGGAGACATCCCGAATATTCTGGAGAAACATGAACTCATGTGGCAATTAAAGCTGAACTCTTTTAGAAAGCCTGGACTAAACTACTACTGTTCAATTAAAAGTGCACTGGAACTTAGAAAATTGCCACATTATTTACATGACTAATTGTATTTTATTTTATTTTTTTCTACAAATTGGTTTTAAATACCATTTTAAATCATTTGAAATTTAAGTGTATATTTTGTTTCCATCATCATACATATATATATTTTTTTATTTTTTTTTTTCTGGTTCTCTTTTTTCCACTTTATTCAAAATGATGGTAATAACAATACTAACTAATTATACAATTATGTAGGTTCTTAGGGTTCTTGTACACAGACCTGAAGAAGTCTAGAAGGACAAAAGCGATCTTTGTTAACAATAGGTTATGAAAATCGAAACTGATTTTTACATGCAAAATGTATATGTATATATTTATATATGATTTTTGATCGCAAAATGAACTAAGGTTGATATATTTCCAGCCATGTAGTATATTGCCTTGTATAAAATCACAGACTTAATAATCTACTTAATAATTTGGTTAAATAAGATGCACCATTAAAGTACATTAGGGTTATATATTATTATGACAGCTACTAGGTAGGGCAGGACCAGCTCGAATGTCACACTGATGGGGGAAGGGATGTGAATTTAACATGTGTACCAATAACACTTTGTTTTACAGCACAACAAACCACTCCCATGCCTGATAAAAAGTATATATATATATTTAGAAAGCTTGTGAGGAAATTATTACTCTATTTTTGTTTTACTTGGATCGCTTGTCTGTGTACTTAATAAAGGATTTTCAACTGGAAACAGACTGCCTGCCTTGCTTGGATTACTTTCGAATACTTAGTAATGCTGTAGAATTATATATTTTCTATTATTACTTTTTGACTTGACGAGTTTAAGTTCGCTACTTCTACTACTATTGTCTGATCTGATTAATATACAGTGATTAACTAGAAATATATGGACTGAAAATCTTCCACACAGAGAAGTTTCTTACACTGTTTTGTTTTTAGACCCACTACACTTTAGTGGGTTGTTTTGAGACTTTGGGGATACCACGGAGATTACTTGTTTTTTGTTGGTACTTTGGTTTCTGAGACCAAGGTTTTTGTTCCGTTAAAGGATCCCTGAATCGGTGTGGAATTCCAGCATTTTAAGACATGGATAATGACAGGCTAAAAGATTTACTAACTGTACCTATCTGGAATGATACAGAAGCAGATCAGATACAAACGGATACAGAAAATGGACAGGGAAGAATGGGCCTAGAAAATATGAATTCAGAGACTTTTTCTAAACTAGAAAAGCAACTGAAACGCATGCAGGGTCTCTACTAGGAACACATTTATTTACAACAAAGCATAGATAAGAAGAGACTACCCTGGGGACTTAGATTGAACAAAAGACCAATGTGGAAAAATATGGATGATTCACTTTCTAAGGAATGGGAAGATATTTTAGAGGATGTCAGCTACAAAATTATTCATCTGCTAGTAAGGAACAACCTTAGTGTGCAGGAAGCTACAAAGGCTGACATCACATCTTTAAAAACAGCATTGGAAAATGAGAACCACAATAACCTAGATGCTAAATTTGAGCTACTTAAAGAAAGAGTGAAAGGATATGAGCAGTCCATTAAAGAAAGAAAGATTAATAAAATGAAACGAGATCAACTGGACAAAGATGATCCTGGGAGACTTACTAAGAGGTACAATAATAATATCAACAACAACAGGAGAACCAACAACAGACAAGGTTTTAGTTATTACAGGGGATATAAGGGAAAATATAACCGTGCCAGCAGACCTCAACGGGATTTTCCCAGGGGAGATCCTCACACAAAACCAGACAGGGGCACAATACAGGACCACCAGGAGACTGCCCCTCCAACATCTCATTCCCCACAATCCCAATCCCCTCTGGCTATCAACACTCCACAGAAGCCTTTGACATCACAGAAGGATCAGGACAGGAACATAAGCCACAGCGGCAACCAGAACCGACAGAGAGTTCTACAGGATGAATTACAGGACTACCAGGACAACCGGGACCACAGACAATGCAGCTACCAGGAGCAGCAGCACCATCACAGAGACCAGTTTCTTCAGGAAGACCAATATCGACAGCACAGACATCAACCACCACACCAATACCAAAGCCAGCACCAGCACCAGAGCAAGAACGACGACCACCAACAGAGCCCCAGAGCTTGTCCCTCTTACCAGGTCCCCCCATACCACAGCCACAGTGAGGAATACTACTACAACCCACCAAAATTCCAGAAAACAGAGGAGGAATTCAAGAGGTCTCATACTCTATCCACAAACTCCAAAGGAGACAGGAGAACCAAACAGTGGACAGGGGTGAGGGAAATACAATACCTGGGCAATCCCGACTGGAACCCTGACTACGACCCAGGTCCCAGGCTCAGACAGAGGAAACAGCCACAATAACAGGTACAATAACAACAACAACAGGTACCACAATAACAGGTGCTCCACTTATCTGGAACCACTCTGTTAAAGCAATGACTGAAGAGGAAAAAAGTGTGTTGTCCAGAGGACTTACTTTTGTACCAAGCTGCAGGAGTGAGGTTGCTCAAGTACTGATAGACCTTAAAATGTTTGTGAGGAAGCTCAACTTAAGGGTAAAGTTTCACGGCAAAAGTAATGACACTGAAAATAAGCCTATTGATGAAACTATAAAAAGGCCTAGCAGCTATTGTCCACCACTACATCAAACACTAGCTGCTTTTGAAGTGAAATGTGAGATGGATATCAGGAAACTGCTTAAAAAACCTCCAAAGAAAAAAACTTTATAACTTAACACAGGGAGAAAGAAAAGCATTGCTTGAGCTAGGCAATGATAAATCCAGGCGTGTAATGAAGGCAGACAAGGAGGAGGTATACTTGTGACTGATACCACTAGCTACAACCAAAAGATAGAGAACATGCTGGAGGATAACAGATTTTATGAGTTATTTGCCATGGATGACATAAAAAGAGCATATGATTTATGGAACACTAATCTCACCACATTATAGGAAGAAAAACTTATCACTGAAAATCTTTATAATTATTTATGGAGCCCATGCCCACGTTTACCTTACTTTTTTGGAATACCAAAGCCACACAAAAACAGAGAAGACCCACCTTATAGACCTGTGGTAGCAAGTGGAGGTTCCCTTACTGAAGCCACAGCCATTTACCTTGATTACTTGCTGAAACCTCTAGTAGAAAAGAATAAGTCATACATAAGAGATTCAATGGATTTTATGAAGAAAATAAAAAACATTACAGTGGAAGCTGACAGTATTTTGGTAACTATTGATGTGGAATCCTTGTACACAGTGCTCCCTCACAATTACTGTATAACAGCAGCTATGGAGTCTTTTAAGAAACATAATCAGGGTACACAGGCACAACTGCAAAAGTTAAGCAAGCTCATTAATCTTGTACTGGACTTCAATTTCTTTACTTTGAATAGCAAACACTACAAACAAAAAACTGGGGGCTGCCATGGCTCCCAGCATAGCTAACATAGCCTTGGGCAAATGGGAGGAGGACTTTGTGTTAAACAACACAGACTACATGCAGCATATCACATGCTATTTACGTTTTATTGATGATGTCTTTATTGTGTGGGAAGGTGACACCTTGCAGCTTGGAGATTTTATCACTTACCTCAATCAAACAACCCCCTTCCTGAAGTTAACCTCTTCCCATAGCTGTACTTCAACCACTTTCTTAGATATGCAGATTTCCAAGGACACCAACAATAACAGAATCACCACTGATCTATTCAGAAAACCAACGAGGGTTAACTTATTACTCCACAGTAAAAGTCTACATCCTACAAAACCAAGTATAATGTAGTGAAATCCCAAGGCTATAGATTAGCTCAAATTACCACAGAGATGGAACCATTTTGAGAAACCTGAACAACTTAAAGAATGATTTTCTATTGAGAGGCTATGAAAGTCAGATGTTAAAAACATCCTGGAACCCATTATAGAACTGAAAAGGACTGAAGCACCTTCACTCAACCTCCCAGTAGAAAAATGTTAAGTAATCCCACAGAGAATAACAAATGCAAAATAGCTGCATCCTGACATACACTTTGGATTATCACAGTATCAAAATATTATTGAAGAAAACTGGGACATTGTCACAGGAAACCCTTTTCTGATTAACATCTTAGGTGAAGCCCCATCATTTCTTTATAGGAAGGCCAGGAATATTAGAAGTTTTGTTGAATTTAAACCTAGACCATGTGAGAAAAGCACTAAAAGATGTGAAACTAATTGTACATTTTGTATATTTATACAGCAAGGTGATAGTTTTTATTACCCTTATTTAAAGAAGATCATTAAAACCAGTGCAGGGGGTGAATGTAACACTAAAAAAGTAATTTACAGGGCACAGTGCAATGAATGTGATGCATTCTCTGTGGGCAAGACTGTAAATAAACTGAAGCAAAGGACTTCGTGTCATCTGTCAGAAATCAGCTCTGGATGTAAAAATAATGCACTAGCCAAACACCTTTCTCTTCATAAATGACACACAGGTTTTAAGTTCCAGATCCTGGATCGCATAGACATGGGTGATCTTGAAGGAGACATCCCGAATATTCTGGAGAAACATGAACTCATGTGGCAATTAAAGCTGAACTCTTTTAGAAAGCCTGGACTAAACTACTACTGTTCAATTAAAAGTGCACTGGAACTTAGAAAATTGCCACATTGTTTACATGACTAATTGTATTTTATTTTAATTCTTTTTCTACAAATTGGTTTTAAATACCATTTTAAATCATTTGAAATTTAAGTGTATATTTTGTTTCCATCATCATACATATATATATTTTTTTTATTTTTTTCTGGTTCTCTTTTTTCCACTTTATTCAAAATGATGGTAATAACAATACTAACTAATTATACAATTATATAGGTTCTTAGGGTTCTTGTACACAGACCTGAAGAAGTCTAGAAGGACGAAAGCGATCTTTGTTAACAATAGGTTATGAAAATAGAAACTGATTTTTACATGCAAAATGTATATGTATATATTTATATATAATTTTTGATCATAAAATGAACTAAGGTTGATATATTTCCAGCCATGTAGTATATTGCCTTGTATAAAATCACAGACTTAATAATCTACTTAATAATTTGGTTAAATAAAATGTACCATTAAAGTACATTAGGACTATATATTATTATGACAGCTACTAGGTAGGGCAGGACCAGCTTGAATGTCACACTGATGGGGGAAGGGATGTGAATTTAACATGTGTACCAATAACACTTTGTTTTACAGCACAATAAACCACTCCCATGCCTGATAAAAGGTATATATATATATTTAGAAAGCTTGTGAGGAAATTATTACTCTATTTTTGTTTTACTTGGATCGCTTGTCTGTGTACTTAATAAAGGATTTTCGACTAGAAACAGACTGCCTGCCTTGCTTGGATTACTTTCGAATACTTAGTCATGCTGTAGAATTATATATTTTCTATTATTACTTTTTGACTTGACGAGTTTACGTTCGCTACTTCTACTACTATTGTCTGATCTGATTAATATACATTGATTAACTAGAAATATATGGACTGAAAATCTTCCACACAGAGAAGTTTCTTACACTGTTTTGAATTTACAATTAAAGTACAAAAGCTGCTTTAAGTTTTAAAATAATACTGATGAAGACTGTTTCATTTAATCCCAGGTGTATTATGGAATTGGTCCTGAGCTGCCACTTCAACTCGTTAAGTTCTAAGAAATCATCAGATGGTCCACCCCTCTTCTCTAAATCTACATGCTGAATGATTATAAACTTAAAGGTGTGATGGTCATATTCAGCTATGTGCTTAAATAGTACATTCCTCATGTCTTGTTTCTGAATATCATGGAAATGCTGATAAATTCTACCTCTTAGACTACACTTTGTTTTTCCCTATGTAAAAACATACAGATCTGGCACATAGCTAAATAAACAACACCTTTTGTACCACAACAGTATTTTTTACATAGTTTTATCTCCCCCAAATTATTAAGATACAATCTAAGATACAATCTATCTACTTTGAAAATGTATTTACATTTTGAACAATGACAACATTTGGTCATCCTGATGAGGAAGTTTCTCTCTTTCAAGAAGGGTTTTTAAGCAAATGTCCTTTTTGTATATTATATGTGGGACATCTCCTACAATTTTAGTGTACTCAATATCTGTCCTAAAGACACTCCATTTTTTTCTATGATGGTTTGGTTATCAAAAAAATAATATAAAACACGCTAGACGCGCGTTAGCACGATTTAGCGTGGAGTTGCCACTGTTGCACACAAGAGCAGCGGCGGTTAAACAAGGTTAAACTATTCGGGCCATCTAAATTCCACTCTTCAAATTTTCCCTTAGAACTACCTTCCTCGAGCTGTACTGCTGATCTAACCAGCATATCCTATAACTGAAAAGTTCATCTCTACTTGATTCCCAAGTAGACTATTCTCTATCTGTAAAGCCTAGCACTTACTCCTACAGTACTTGCACCTTGATAAAGCACTCTTATTATAGATAGTACCCCACCAGCCTAAAACCCACTTCCCCGAGTCCTTTGAAAGTCTCTTTATCTACTACTTCTAGTATGTCGAGGGATCAGTTGCTAGTGTCCTCTCCAGCACAACTGGTGAACCTGGGAATATTGAGGCAATGTTACAATTGCCTCATGTACACAGACAATCCTCTCCTTCTCCCACAAAACACAAATACATGCGAGAGATGCAACTATACGGCCAAACTGGAGGCTGAGCTCTCTCAACATAGGACTGGCAAGACCAGACAGGAGGAGAAGGTAACCACACACAATACATACCCAGTCACACATGGTACCATCACAACTTCAAATCATACACATACTCACACAAAGACATACTCGGAGGCTCTGATCAAAAATTTACCAAAACAGCAGAGGCCACCAAAGCAGACACCCAAACAACTACCACCTCACGACCCAACACATGCAACACATAGAACACACAGTCAGAGTGTCAAACAGTCACAGCCCTTAAGGCCAAACAAAATGCCAGACACACTTGTCATTGGTGATTCCATAGTCAGACACACTGACGTCCCGCTCACCAGACTGAGTAAGGAGAAGGTCACAGTAAGCTGCCTGTCGGGCGCTAGAATCCGCCACATAACGCAAGCACTCAGGTCTCTCAACAGCAGGTACAAGTACGACTCAGTCATTGTCCACGCTGGTGTCAACGACCTGAGGCGCACCTCCTTGGACTACATGAAAAGGGACATTGAGGAGCTCTCTGATTATGTAGCCCAGGCAGGTATGACCCTGACCTTGAGCAGTATCCTACCTTCACCTAGAATGATGCCACAATACAGTGATAAGATGATCAGCTTTAATAATTGGCTTAAATTCTGGTGTCATTCAAAGGGGATCCAATGTCTGTCTGCCTGGGATGACATGCTGGACAAGCCACGCTGCTTCGAGGGGCTTGCACCTGTCACCCTGGGCTTCTGGATATTGGCAAAGGCTCTTGCCACCCCATAGTGCCTTTTTAGGCAAGGCTCAAATTCTAAACCTACCACCCTAGAACACCAAAAAGAAAAAAAACTAAGGGTAATGCTGCTCAATGCCAGAAGTCTCACTCTCAAGATGCACGCACTTGAGGCCCTTCTCAATATGGAGAACATCGATGTCTGTGCTGTGACAGAAGAAACCTGGTTCAAGGCTCCTGAGAGCACCCCAGCACTAACAGGTTTCACCTCATATCATGCATTCCGGCCCCAAAATCCGGACAACACCAAGAAAGGAGGGGGGGTGTCCATATTCATAAAGGACACCCACACCTCAAGGTTGGTGGCAACGCACGATGCATCGGAGACCATCCAGGTGCAATTAACCATAGGCAAGACTGCTCTGCAATTTGTAGCATGTTACAGGCCACCCTCTCAAACTCAGGAACCTCACATGGCCTTCCTGAAAACATTGGAGGGGATAAATGTATCTCCAAACACCATCATACTAGGTGACTTCAACTACCCTAATATAGACTGGGAACACTACTCAAGCCCAAACACTCTAACCCAAAGATTCCTGGAGTTCATAAACTCAAATGCCATGGAACAACTAGTCACCATCCCCACAAGAGGAGAAAACATACTTGATCTCATCATCACGAACATGGGATCAAAATGTTCAACACCGAAGTATACCCCTCACTGGTCAGATCAGATCATAAACTAATCTCGCTGGAGCTCCTCATCCCGCCCCACCTGAAACAAAAAGACCACAGTGAAAAACTTCTCAAAAGCCGATTTCACACTTCTAAAAACTAGTGTGGTCTCCTTTAAGGCCCCTGAGCCAGTGGTAAACATTACTCAAACCACTGAATCACTTACAAATGCCTTCTACCAGCACCTACAGGACTGCATGGATCAGGCAATCCCAAACAAAACTAAGACTCTCTGTACCAAAGGCAAGCGTCCAGTCTGGTGGACCCCAGCCATAAACAAGCTCTACAACAAAGGAGGAAGCTACTACAGGATAGAGCAAAATCCTTGAAAGGTAAGACACCTTTGATCATTATAAGTAAAAAACTAAGAGCTCTCATAAAATCATCCAAGGCAAATTTTGAGAGAAAAATTGCCAAGGACTCTAAAGACAATCATAAGGCCTTCTTTAGCTATGTTAGAAACCTAGGAGGAAACTCCCAGATATGCTCAGAATTAGTTCAAAATGATGTGAAAATTACTGAACCTACACACATTGCTAACATACTGGCTGACAGGTTCAGTGCAAACTCCCCCAAAGGAGAGATATCTATTCCAGAGGATTGTAGCCCCCAAACATCTCCAACGCCCAGGTGAGAACTGCCCTCACTAAGGCAAAAACACAGCATCCATGGGACCGGATGGTGTCCCCGGCTGTGTGCTTCATGAACTCAATGAGGAATTAAACCCACAGTTAGGACAGCTGTTTAATCTTAGCCTCACCTCAGGATACGTTCCCAAGGAGTGGCGCACGGCGACTGTGGTCCCACTTCATAAGGCGGTGCCTCCACAGACCCTGGAAATTACTGCCCCATTAGCTTGACAAGCCTTATCTGCAAAGCCATGGAGAGGATCATAATGGAACTCATAAATAAAGACATAGGGAACTTGCAGACTTTGGATCCAACCCAGTTTGGCTTTGTCAAAGGCAGATTCTGCCTCTTAAACTTGGTTGACTTTTTGAGACAGTCACCAAGGCCATTGATGAGGAAAGGCAGTCCATACAGCCTACCTCGACCTGGCAAAGGCCTTTGACACAATACCCCACTCAGGTATCATCGAAAAACTCATCAGCTTGAATGTAAACCCATACATCACAAGATGGGTTGCAAACTGGCTAAGTGACAGAACCCACAGGGTCAGAGTTGCTGGAGCCATGTCAGACTCAAAGCCTGTCACAAGTGGTGTCCCACAGGGCTCAGTCCTGGGTCCACTCTTGTTTGGCATCTACTTTTCTGAAGTACAAGCAAACACAGGAGGGTTATGGCTGACAAAGTTTGCAGATGACTGCAAACTGGCTATAGTCGAAAACACATCTGACACAGATATCCTCCAGAAGGGCCTCACAGAAATGGATAACTGGTGCCAGAGCCATGGCCTGAAGTTAAGCCAAAAATGCATAGTCATACCCTTGGGAAAAACAAGGTTACCCCTAGCTACCATATAGGTGGCAATCCACTGAGCACAGAAAAGTCATCAGGGATCTGGGGACCCAGGTTGACAGTAGCCTTTCGTTTGACACTCATGTTGCTAAAGTAGTTAGGAAAACCTTCTATATCGCCCACCTGATCATGAAGGGTTTCACATCTAGATCAAGGAAGGTCATCGTCCCCGCTGTACTCATCACTCATTAGACCTATGATTGAGTACAATGCCCTGTTTGGAATGTATCTGACCAGACACCTGCTGCAGCTTGAAAGGCCCCAAAAGTTCCTCACCAAAAGGATAAAGGGTCTCAAAAATATGTCTTATGCTGCCCGACTGAAAGAACTCCAGCTCTATTCAGTCTCATACCGCTTGCTCAGAGGTGACCTGTGCCTGACATATAAGGCCATGTCAAACCCAGATTTGATGAATATGCTTCACCTCAAAAATCTAGATCCCTCAGAACCACAAGGGCAGGAGACTTAAACCTTGACACGGTTATAAATAGAACATGCTGGAGGGACAGATTCATCACCCAGAGACTCCCTATGCTGTGGAACAAAATCCCGGTACATGTGAGGCAGAGCACCTCGCTGGCCTTGTTCAAGAGGAATCTTGACCAATGGATGGGAGATCGCAGATATACCCCAGGGATTACTTCAGTGTCACTGCTTGACAGAGGCACAGAAAAATGATAGGCATAGTTTTTATTCAAACTAAAGGGGTGGCGAAAGCCACATAACTATGGGCTAGGCTTATAAATGCCCTTGGGCAGATAGCCTAGTATGAACCTATGAACCTATGAACCTATAAGGTTAAAAATAAGTGTTTTACATAATAGGTTGCTTTCATCATCTTTATTGCCCTTAGTTAGTGAGCGGACAGGTGATCCGCTGTGGCGACCCCATACCGGGAAAAGCTGAAAGAAGTAGAAGTTAGTATAAGTGCCTCCCCTCTTGCTATACCTAAAAGTGGGGTAAAGTGCTCAGCAGCTCTTTTTGCTTGTACTTCACTAAACATGTTTTCAAGAAAATGATCTGCATAACCCCTCCTCTCTAAAATCACAATGTCCTACACTTGTTTTGAAATTAGGTTCATAGGTTCATACTAGGCTATCCACCCTAGGGCATTTATAAGCCTAGCCAGAGTGTGTTTGGCTTTCACCACCCATTTTAAATTAATTTTGCTATGCCCTTTTTCGAGGTTAGTATACTGTGCCTCTCTCTAACAGTGACACAGAAGTGATACCTGGAATAAACCTACGATCTCCCATCCACTCATCAAGATTCCTCTTGAAGAGAGTCAATGAGGGATTCTGCCTAACCTGGACTGGGATTTTATTCCAGAGTGAAGGGAGCCTCTGGGTTATAAATCTGTCCCTCCAGCATGTCCTATTTATTTCAGTGCTGAGGTTCAAGTCTCTCGAGCGCGTAGCTCAATGGGATTTGGATTTTCTGAGGTGCAGCACGTCCATTAATTCCAGGTTGGACATGGCTTTATACGTCAGGCACAGATCGCCTCTGAGCAGGCGGTATGCTACTGAGTAGAGCTGGAGTTTCTTTAACCGGGCAGCATATGGCATCTGTTTGAGCCCTTTGATCCTCTTGGTGAGGTACTTTTGGGGTCTTTCCAGTTGCTGCAGGTGTCTGGTAAGGTACATCCCAAAGGGGGCATTGTACTCAATTATGGGCCTGATGAGGGATGAGTAAAGAGGCATGATGACCTCCCCTGATCTAGATGTGAATCCCTTCATGATTAGGTGGGCTATATAAAATGTTGTTCTAACCACTTTGGTGACGTGGTTGTCAAATGAGAGATTGCTATCAACTTGGGTCCCCAGGTCCCTAATTACTTCTTCTGTACTTAATGGATTACCACCTATGTGGTAATTTGTGGGCACTTTGTTTTTGTCAAAGGGGATAACTATACACTTTTTGGCGTTTAGCTTGAAGCCATGGTTCTGGCACCAGTTGTCTGTTTCTATGAGGCCCTTTTGGAAGATGCTTGTGTTGGCTGGAGAGTCAATTATGGCGCCCAGTTTGCAGTCATCTGCGAACTTGGTCAGCCACAGTCCTTCTGTGTTGGCCTGTACCTCCGAGAAATATATACCGAACAAGAGAGGTCCCAGGACTGAGCCTTGTGGGATGCCACTTGTAACTGGTTTGGAGTCTGACATGGCTCCAGCAATTCTAACCATGTGGGTTCTATCCTTGAGCCAGTTTGCAACCCATCTAGTGACACAGGGGTTTATATTTAAGCTGGTGAGCTTATCTATAATGCCCGAGTGGGGTATTGTATCGAAGGCTTTTGCGAGGTCCAGGTATCCTGTGTGGACCACTTTCCCCTCGTCAATGGCCTTGGTGACTGTTTCAAAGAAATCGACCAGGTTTAAGAGGCAGGATCTGCCCTTAACAAAGCTGAACTGGGTAGGATCCAGTGTCTGTAGGTCCCCAATATCTTTATTTATGAGGTCCATGATGATCCTTTCCATAGCTTTGCAGACCAAGCTAGTCAGGCTTATGGGGCGATAGTTTCCAGGATCCGTTGAGGCACCACCTTTGTGGAGAGGGACCACTGTTGCTGTACACCACTCTTTACATATCCTGTAGTAAGGCTGAGATTGAACAGTAGTTTTATGTTTGGGTTTAGCTCTTCTTGGAGTTGATGTAGGATGCAGCCCAGGACACCGTCTGGTCCCATTGATACTGTGTTTTTTGCTTTGGAGAGGGCGGCTCTTAACTGAGCATCTGAGATGTCAGGGGGGCAGCACTCTGCTGGGATAGATATTTGCCCTTTTTTGTGGGGAGGGGTGGAAGAAGTTTGCGCTGAACCTGTCAGCTAGGATGTTGGCAATGTCTGTGGGTTCGATGTATTTTTTGTCATTTTGGACTAATTCTGAGCATATATGGGAATTCCCACCCAGGTTCCTAACATAACTAAAGAAAGCCTTGTGATTATCCTTAGTGTCCAGTGCAATTTTTCTCTCGAAGCTGGCCTTAGATGATTTTATGAGTGCCCGTAGTTTTTTGCTAATACTGATCAGAGATGCCTTCCCTTTTTGGGAATTTGCTCTATCATGTAGTTGCTTCCTCCTTCTATTGTATAGTTTGTTTATGGCTGGGGTCCACCAGACAGGACGTCTGCCTTTGGAGGATTGGGTTTTGGTTTTATTTGGGATTGAATGATCCATGCATTCCTGAAGGTGTTCATAGAATGCGTTTATAAAGGATTCTGCGGTCTGGGCCATATTTTCCACAGGCTCGGGGGCTTTGAAAGATTCCACCTTGGTTTTGAGGAGTGTGAAATTTGCTTTAGACAAGTTTTTCACTGTGGTTTTCTGGGCAGGGGGTGTGGTCGGGATGTGAATATCCAGTGAGATTAGTTTATGGTCTGATCTTACCAGTGAGGGATACACTTCTGGTCTGGAGCATAGAGTCCCCATGTTGATGATGATCAGGTCCAGTATGTTTTCCCCTCTTGTGGGAGTGGTAACAAGTTGTTCCATAGCATTTGAGTTTATAAATTCTGGGAACCTTTGGGCTAGGGTGTTGGAGCTAGAGTAATGCTCCCAGACTATGTTTGGGTAGTTGAAGTCACCCGATATAATGGTGTTTGGAGAGACCTTCATATTTTCCAGTGTTCTCAGGAAGGCCGAGTGGGGTTCCTGGGTTTGGGAGGGTGGTCTGTAGCAGGCTATAAGCTGGAAGGCAGTTTTACCCACTGTTAGTTGCACATGGATAGTCTCTGATGCTTCGTGCTGTGTCACCAACCTGGAGGTGTGGGTATCTTTGACGAATATTGATACTCCCCTTCCTTTTGTGGTTCGGTCCAAGTTTTGGGGCCGAAAAGCATGGTATGAGGTATAACCTGGTAGTGCTGGGGTGCTCTCGGGAGCCTTGAACCAGGTTTCTGTTACTGCACAGATATCGATGTTCTCCATGCTATGGAGAGTTTCAAGTGCATGCATCTTGAGGTTTAGACTTCTGGCGTTGAGTAGCATTACTCTTAGTTTCTTATCCCTTGTGATACCTATGGAGGTGGGTTTGTCTTTTGAGCCTTGCCTAAAAAAGGCACTATGGGGGAAGCAAGAGCCTTTGCCAATATCCGAAAGCCCAGGGGTGACAGGTGCAAGCCGTCCCTAGTGAAGCATCGTGGCTTGTGGAGCATGTCATCCCAGGCTGACAGGCATTGGATCCCCTTTGAATGACACCAATACTTAAGCCAATTGTTGAAATTGATCATCTTGTCTTCATATTGTGGCATCATTCTTGGTGAGGGTAAGATGCTACTCAAGGTCAGGGTCATACTGGCCCGGGCTACATGCTCAGAGAGCTCCTCTATGTCTCTTTTCATGTAGTCCAGGGAGGTACATCTCAGGTCATTCACACCAGCATGGACAATGACCGAGTTATAGTTGTACTTGCCTTGGAGTGACCTGAGTGCTTGTGTTATGTGGTGGATCCTAGCACCCGACAGGCAGCTCACCATGACCTTCTCCTTGTTCAGCCTGGTGAGCGGGACGTCAGTGTGCCTGACAATAGAGTCACCTATTACAAGTGTATCAGGTGTGTTGTTTAGCCTTAAGGGCTGTGACTGTTCTGCACACTGGCTTTGTGAGCTATGTGTTGCACGTGTTTTGTTTAGGGGTAGCGGTTGATGGGTGTCTGCTTTGGAGGTCTCTGCTGCTTGGGCAGATTTTTATTTAGAGCCTTCGAGTATGTTTTTGTGTGTTTATTTGTTTGGTTTGTTGTCGTGGTAGGTCTATGTGAGACTGGAATCATAGTGATTGTGGTTTCCTTCTCCTCCTGACTGGTTACACCAGTACTGAGTTGAGAGAGCTTAGCCTCCAGTCTGGCTATATGGTTGCATCTCTCACATGTGTTGGAATTTGTTGGGAGGAGGAGAGGGTTGTCTGTGTACATGAGGCAGTTGTAACATTGCCTCAAGATTCCCAGATTTACCAGCTGGACCGGAGAGGAGATTGACAACTGACCTTTGGACATGTTAGAATAGTATTGGGAATTCCTTTATAATTGAAAAAAAGGATCAATGGGGAACAAGGTACTCAAGGGGAGTTTGTGAGGGTGTAGTGCTTTTAATTTTTTAGTGCCAACTTATATAATTGCTTTAGTGAGCAAGTGCCAGGTAACTTAAATGCAATGTGTTACAGGTAACTTAAATGCAAAAATGACAAACAGTAACTTTCTTTCAAGTGAAACCAGGAAATAAGTATAGTAAGCAATGCAGATATCACTAGGGATCCACAGAAGCGCTGAAAAGCCGTGTTTTAGGTGGAATTAGCATTTCAGGGAAATAACAAGCAAACAAACAACAAGCATACAAACAAAGCTAGATTCAGCAGGCCTGGATCTAGTCTATGCTACAGCAAATAAGGTGTACCAATTTCAGTAAGAAACAGTTCAAATATGCAGGCACTATAAGCCTTTAACCAGAAATTCCCAGCTCAGAAGGGCAGAGTCCAGCCTCTCCTCCCACAAGAGTGCAGACCACGAATCTTCTTAATGTAAAATAACTGGCCTGAAGCCCAAGTGCTTAAACCAGAACTAATACACTTTTAGAATAACAGACACTGAGCCCTCAATCAGCAGTTCCCAACTTAGAAGGATGTAAGCTACCTGTCCTGCCACCACAGTGCAGACCACAAACCTTCCTAATGTAAAACAACTGGTCTGAAGCCCAAGTGCTTAATCCGAAAGACTTAGAATGATAGCTGCACTTTAATCAAGTTACTACCAATCAGTAATAAATACAATTGAATACTTTAAAGAATGCCTGGATTAGTGCTCAAGTTATACAAACAAAGCTAAATTCAGCAGGCCTGGATCTAGTCTATGCTACAGCAAACAAGGTGTACCAATTTCAGTAAGAAGCAGTTCAAATATGCAGGCACTATAAGCCTTTAACCAGAAATTCCCAGCTCAGAAGGGCAGAGTCCAGCCTCTCCTCCCACAAGAGTGCAGACCACGAACCTTCTTAATATAAAATAACTGGCCTGAACCCCAAGTGCTTAAACCAGAATTAATACACTTTTAGAATAACAGACACTGAGCCCTCAATCAGCAGTTCCCAACTTAGAAGGATGTAAGCTACCTGTTCTGCCACTACAGTGCAGACCACAAACCTTCTTAATGTAAAACAACTGGTTTGAAGCCCAAGTGCTTAAACTAAAAGGCTTAGTATGAGTTACACCAAGCAGTAATAAATACAACTGAGTACTATTAAGATGACGCAAAAGCAAAATACAGTAGGAAGAAACACAAATACAGTAAAAGCAGATAAATTTTTTTTTTTGAGTGAGCAAATGAGATGGGCCCAGGAGTTACAGGACAGAAACAAGTGCGAATGCAGGCCTTCAAATCAGAAAGTTGAGAGAGATGGAAGACCGCCCAAATGGCCAATAACTACAAATTCTGGGCCAGAACCACTCCTTATGTGGTAGACAGGTTACCTAATGCTTACCACTCCCACTGATAAGCTAGAAGGCTTCCCTCCAACACAGAAAAGCTTGGGGGGCTCAGAAGCTTACAAATAGTCCTGGATACAGCAAATCTGTATCTGGAACACTAATTACAGGAAAGGTAAGAGACAGGCTTACAGTTTTTTTTTTTTTTTTTTTTTTTCAGAAAAGTAGCAAAAACAGTAGTAAAAACAATTCACATGCAGTGCAAGCTGGCACACTTGAGTATGTAGCAATATTAGTCCACACACAGTTTGAAAAAATGTAATTAAATTAAAAAGGACTAAAAGCAAGTGCAGAAATGGTTTATTAGGTAAAATGCGCTAAAGAGATGGGACTGGGGGAGTGTCCTAGATCAAATCTACAGTGGGGCGGGCACTGCAAAAGCCACCAAATTTAAACTACAACCAAGAACAGGGAGGGGGGGGGGACAGTTTCAACAGAGATGTGAGGAATCACAGTGCAAATTATAAAACCAGAAAAATATATACTGATCTATGTATATTTGCAGAACAGTAAGACAACAGATATCTAAGCAACAATTTAGCTCTATAATACAGAATAATACAGAAAAATATACTCAGCTCTATATATTTGCAGATAGTCTTGTAAGGCTCTCTCTCAGTGCACAGGTTCCAATTTAAATGCAGGTTCTTATTCATATAATCACACACTATATCAGCTAACTGTACACATTGCCTTTTACCAGTGATTTCTTTTGGTGAGTAGGGTGCCAACTATCAAAGTGTAGTAAAGAGTTACAGTAGGTGGGTTTTCTATAGATCATAGATTTGAACTGTTTGTTCTTTTTATTCTTAGAAATAGTGATGTCTAAATAATTGACCTGGTCAATCTGAGAGGTCATAGTACATTTACAAAAGTCAGTAGTATATATATATATATATATATATATATATATATATATATATATATATATATATATATATATATATTCAAAAAACTGGTCCAATCTAGCTTCAGTATGGGTCCAAAAAATTATAATATCATCCAAAAACCATTCATAGAGAAAACAACACTTTTCAAATATAGAATTAAATATAAAGTTAGTTTCCCCAAAAAATGGGGGCACATGCTGACTCCATTGCTACCCCCTTCTTTTGTTTAAATAATTGATGTTCAAAGATGATAAAATTACCACCTCCATAAGGGACCTTAAAGTGGGAATTTTGTTATGGTCCAGGTCAGAATTTTGACATAAATGTTCATAACACCACTCTACCCCTGTCTCATAGGGAATTACAGAAAAAAACATCTTGCACATCTATTGTAACGAAATGAATTTGTCACTGTACATTTCATTAGACACCTTTGATAAAAAGTCCCAGGAACATCTAAGACAAAACGGATGACTATGCAATATGTTTTTAGTTTCAAAATCAATACATTTTGCTTTTGGAAACATCTTTGAAGCTTTCACATCAACAATGGGCCTGAGAAGAGATCATCCATGTTTTTATGAATTTTCAGTATTCCGAAAATAGTGGGTTTTTTTGATTGGCAACATATAGAAACCTGTGTTCATAGATGGATATCTGGTCTTTTATCAACAAATCCTCCAATAATAAATCCATCTTGTAGTAAGATATATTCATTTCATTAAGACTAGTTTCCTTGTAAGTATCATTATATAATAAAGTCAACATTTTGTTATTGTAATCATTCGTATTCATAATGACAAGACCACCTCGCTTGTCAGGTTTCATGACTTTAAGCTGCTTATTGTTGCAGATGTTATTCAAAAGCTCCCACTCACGCAGACTCAAGCTGTTACTGACCTTTTTAGTATTTTGGTTGTGGCAGATAAGCCTCCTGATATCAAATTCACACATTTTATCAAAAATAGACACCATCAAGTGCAAGGGGAGATTGAATGTTCTAGGCCTCTTACATGTAGTTTCCAAAACATCAATACTGTTGTGGTCTTTAAAATAAAAACTGAGGTTTAACTTTCTAGAGAATAATTTCAGATTAATTAATACCTTGTCAATCCTAGCTTTCCTTACAGGAAAGAAAGGCATGCCTTTTGCAAACAAATCAGCACAGGAACTAGTAAATTCCTCATCACTATTGTTGTATATACTAAAAATCACCATTTTTATTAACAATGAAATTACAAGCATCAATTATCAGTTGTGCTAATAGTGCCCTTGCTCCTCTGGTGTAAATTGTTCTGGTATTGACCTGATCTTTCCTTATGTTCTAACTCATTCCCCTCCCTGTAGTTCATTAGTCTCTCAGACCTCCTCAGAGGGGGGTATTCTAAAGGGTCAGTAGCATCAGGTACTGGGGGATTAGTTGTTTCAACCCTATGGTCTGAATGGGTAGTCCTTAAATTATCATCACAAGTTGGTTTTAACCCATTGTGGGGTGGTGGAGGTTAAGCTTTCCCTGCCTCATAATCACTTTGATCCCTTAAAAGCATTTTACTTTTCTTAGCTTTAAGGTACACTAACAAACAATCAACCCTAATAAACAAGGTACAGTAATCTTCCTTTTTACTGTCAAATAAAAAGTAAGATTGTATACTGATATCAATTTTTGAAATAGATTCAGAAAGAGCAGTCATTTTTTTCTCATTGTCTCTAATTAGAACTTGCAGCAACTCACAGCCATGCCTGTTAAATAATTCAAGCAACTCCTAATGTAGTTCAAAATTCTTTTCGAGCCCATTTAGATATTTCCATGTTCTCAATCCTTTTGGAATGCACTCCACTCAAATGCATTCACTCAAATAGCTCTTTTCTAATTGTAACTTCCGAATGTTAAATGTTAAATCCTCCAGTACCTTAAGTTGCCTATCCACAGAGCAAAAAAATCTATTTGACTTTCGGTACCAAAACGCCAGTCAGTACCATTATCCAGCCATTCTCTTAAAGTGGAACTGTTGTTGTAAAACAAAGGATCATACCCCACTATCCCATTGGTCCTCAGATAAAGCTAGAGACCTCCGTTTGTCTGATCTGGTACCTCTACTGTCTCTGAGCTGGCGTAATACTGCTAAAATTAAAATCCTGGGTTATCAAAACTGTTTCAAGTGCGCTGCATTACTGGAATGAGTAATAGTTCCCCTTTCACACAAAATAGCTGCCATTGGCTGGGAAAGTTGCTGCACAAGCAGTGTGAGATTGCCCACCGAGGCACTAAGTTTGTGGTATGAAATTTGTGGAGAGAAATCCACTCCTCCTGCTCCATCCATCTCATAAACTAACAAAAAATGTATGAACACAAACCTTGAAAGTAAAAACAAAAACAAGCACAAAGAGCTGATGACTCCACGTATTTTTTTAACAGATTAAGTGCTTTCATCCAAAGTGTAAGGACTTCATCATTACAAAGAACACCAAACAATGTAAGATTAAATACAGTTAAAAACTTCCTGACTGGATAATTGGTTCATTGTCAAATTTGAACCTTAATCACTATATAAAGATATATATAAAATAGAAAAAAATGTAAATATACATAAGGGAATATGTAAATATGTGTAAATAAAAACTGTCCCCTGATGCACTCACCTAAAAACATCAATAAAATGTTTGCAATATATTAAAGACATAAAATTAAATAAAATCAGTAAAATTACAATTAAAATACAAAAGCTGCTTTAAGTTTTAAAATACTACTGATGGAAACTGTTTCATTTAATCCCAGGTGTATTGTGTCCTGAGCTGCTACTTCAATTCCTTAAGTTCTAAGAAATTGTCAAATAGTCCACCCCTCTGCCCTAAATCTACATGATCAATGATTATGAAAGTAAAGTTGTGATGGTCATATTCAGCAATGTCCTTAAATGGGTCTACTTTACATGGTCGACTGTTCAGAAAGTCAACTTTCATATGGCCGAGACCATATGATCGACTTTCAGAAAGCCAACCATGTAAAATAAACACAAAAAATGCAACAAGCACTTACCTTAAGCTGTTAGCAGGGGGGCCCCGACCCTGCACCCCCCTGTGGGAGGCTCCACCCCCCCCATAACTTAAATATACCAACTCCAAGTTCGCACTACAGTGTGGAAGAGGGAAATTTTCCCATTTTGCACTGTACGGCGATAGCGGTTCCCCATGGTTGGCTTTTCAAAAGTCGATCATATGGTCTCCGCCATATGAAAGTATATTTGGTCATCAACCAGGAATCTGGAACATATCCGGTATTACCCTGCAGTATTAGTTCCAGTACACAACAAACATCATATTGTAAGTGGCACGGCCCCTGTGCGTGTAGCCCTATCTACCCGGTATGCTTACACACCTAGCAACTCAGGGAGAATTACCCTCTCAGGATCCTCTGCTCTAGGTGTTTATGTACTAAATGTCTGGATTATGCAAAGTAGCTAGATGGTGCACAGACCCATAAATAATGTGAAATACAGACCACCTGGCATTTCAGTGAGTTAAAGCTCTTCATCTTTATATACACCAGGCTTTTTTAACCCACTGGGAATTGATAGCAACATAGGTGCAATGTATGGCTTCCAGGACCTCTGAAAAATAGCCTGTAATATCATAGAAGACTGCACAGTGTATGTTCTTTCCACTGTTGTCCTTGGGAACCCAATTTGGTCCTCTACATGTTGCAGCATAATATTTGGGAGTTGGTTTAGGACTTGCTATATCCCAAATATGTCCCCCATAGGCCAATGGAAGGGACCTGTAGCTGTGTTGGTTAAAATGCATTGTACATCTGTGCTTTAGCATTAATTTCATTTCTGAGTATACTCCTGATTTCAAAGTTATATGTCTTTTAAAAAGAAAACAAAGATTACAACATTTTTTATGTTTTAGTTTCATTGTCAGTTCAGTTCTTCCTTATGACTTTATCCACAAATGATGTCAGCTATGGTACTGGCAATAATTTGCATACACCAGCAAAGCATTCTAAGTAATCAAAAACACCATACTTCTTTAGAGGAACACTTACTTATTTACATTGTGGTTTCACTAAAAGAGCATTTAATGTGTTAATTTTTATGGATTTGTAAACCATCTGTGAGAAACAGCAGAGTACTATCTTACTACAATATTAGACTTCCTTGTTGTTTAATGTAATACCTTATTGTGGAAAAAAGTGGCAGCTTATAGCAGCTTATAAAATAATGAAGGAAGCAAGGAACTGTGGTACTGTCTTTCATGATGCCATGTCAAGTTTTCAGCTTCAAGAAAATTTTCAAGGGGTGGGACTTTCAACAAAATTATTTGCAAAAATAGTATACAATTTGCATCAAACTCTGTAAAATTTGATATGGTATACAATAAGTAGATTATTCTCTTCAATAACTGTTGGTTATTTATATTTGTTAAGAAAAGTGTGATCTTCTTCTTTCGGCTTTTTCCCGGATAGGGGTCACCACAGCGGATCACCTGTCCGCTCATGATTGGCAGTGGAGTTTTACAGTGTCGAGTTGCCAGCCCGGCGCCCAAGGCATACACACACACACACACACACACACACACACACACACACACACACACACACACACACACACACACACACACACACACTCACTGTGAGGTAGCAACGCTAACCGCTTGCTAAGAAAAGTGTGATAATGTACTTTAATGCTACACATACATTTGTGTCGACAGGGGTATACATACTGCATACCACTCATTCCCATTTGGGGATGACACAGCACAACAATGTCCTTTTTAGTATCCCTAAAATGGTTCACAATCTGTTGGTCTATCAAGTGGTGCTATTTTAGCAGTTGTCTTTGCCTTTCCTATTGGCATAGCTGGCAGCAGCTTGCAACATTATGAGCTGTGTCTGTGCTTGTAGCTTCCTACCCATACTGTTGTGGTGCTGCTACAGATGTTCCTAAAATGGCTTTCATCAAATGCAGCACAGATATTGACATTCAAAATGAGAAACTGCTTCCATGAAGTGCCACTTTTTTTATACATTTCTGAATTAGTCTAATTTGCATATCCCGTGTGCCTAATTTGCGTATGATCCATCATTTACATCTCATTATGCAATCATTAGCATGCTCTGATTACTACATTATTTTAACTGTTGTGTAGCCACACTATCTATATCTAAGAATTGGCAACTACTCATGTAAACTGCAATATGCCAAACAGGTTTTGAACTTTAAAAAAGGGAAAGCATTCATTCTTTGAACTATTTGAGGAGATGTTAAGAATGAAAAGTAGGGTCACCAGGGTGTTATATATTTAGATGCCTGAAAAAGAGTCACTGTTATTTGTTAGAGATATAAATAAAACATGTAAGCTTCTATAGTACTATATTCATTAAATGATATCACAAACATCAGTCAGCAAAATATTTCCTACCATGTATTTAGGTGGAAAGGCTTGCTATTTCTCCTTTATTGTTGTGCATTTGACGGATTTACATCATACCCCTACTTATTATTACTTTGGTGTTGCACACTGAAAAGGAAAAGGGCATGCATTATTTTCTGTTTGTGTGGCTTCATAATTAGAGGTACTGGAAAGATTGTAATGGTTATTTTATGTATTTATTTTACTTTTTTAACCAAACCAAATGTGAATATTTTCACATTCAACTTTCTGGACAGAACTCAGTCAGTATATTTAAATTTTAGTAAATCCTGCATTTGCTAGATGCAATACATTGTTTTATGAATATTTTAAAGCACAGCTTCCCAGTCAGTTCACTATCATTTTTGTTATAGTTGTTGTTAATGATCCCAACCTAAGCATAACACATTTTTAAAACAAGATCCACACATAGTTGACAGTGATTATATACAGACAGAAATAAGTGCTAGTGTGAATATAAAGGCTGATGGGGCAGCTATTGCAAAGTCAAATATTGCCTGTATAGCCTTCTTCAATGCTCAGGAATAATAAAAGAAAAAAAAAAAATTTTCTGTTATTATTCCTGAGCATTGAAGAAGGCTTTGTATAGCCAAAACCGGTCTGTTGTTTGTTGTGAGCCATTTATATGGCTTTAACTTTTTGAAATAATTAAATAATTGTCCTATATAAGCCTGGACAAAAAATGTACCCTGGCTTTCGCCACCCAAGAAAATCATTTTCTTGTGCCCTTGTTGAGCAGAGCAACAGAAGTGATCCCTGGGGTGAATTTCCCATTTCCCATCCAATCATCAAGATTTTTCTTGAAGAGTGCTAATGAGGAGCTCTGTTTCACATAGATAGGTAGTCTGTTCCAGAGTATGGGAAGTCTCTGGGACAGGAATCTATCCCTCCAGCATGTTCTGTTTATTGTGGTGACAAGGTTTAGGTCCCTAGAGTGTGTAGCTTGGAGGGATTGGGATTTCTTTAAGTAGAGCATGTCCAACAGCTCTGGGTTTGATATAACTTTGTATGTTAGGTAGAGATCGCCCCTGAGTAGGCGATATGCGATGGAGTAAAGCTGTAGTTTTTTGAGACAGTCTGCGTAGGACATCTGTTTAAGGCCAGTAATCCTCTTTGTGAGGTATTTCTGTGGTCTTTCCAGAAGTTGTAGATGTCTTGTGAGGTACATACCAAAAGGGGCGTTGTACTCTATAATGGGTCTAATGAGTGATGAGTAAAGGGGAACAATGACCTCTTTTTTTCTGGATGAAAATCCATTTGTGATGAGATGAGCCACATAGAAGGATTTCCTGACCACTGTGGCAATGTGATTATCAAAAGAGAGACTACTGTCAACCTGTGTCCCAAGGTCTCTTATCACATTTTTGGCATTAAGTAGACAACCAGCTATGTGGTAGTTCATGGGTACAGAGTTTTTACCAAAGGGGATGACAATACACTTTTTGGCATTGAGCTTCAGGCCATGGCTTTGACACCAGGTATCTGTCTCAGTGAGGCCCATTTGTAGTTTGTCCACATCATTAGGAGTTTTAATTATGGCTCCTAGTTTGCAGTCATCTGCAAACTTTGTTAGTCAAAGACCTTCTGTGTTAGCCTGCACTTCAGAGAAATAAATACCAAACAGAAGAGGACCCAGGACTGCACCATGTGGTACTCCACTTGTCACTGGTATGCAGTCAGATTTGGAATCCGCTACTTTCACAGTGTGGGTTCTGTCCATGAGCCAGTTTGCAACCCATCTTGTGACATAGGGATTTATACCTAGTTTAGTGAGCTTATCTATAATTCCAGAGTGGGGGATGGTGTCGAAAGCCTTGGCGAGATATAGATAAGCTGTGTGAACCATTTTACCCTCATCTATGGCTTTGTAGTACACTAGACAAAGTGAGCAGAGTGCATGTATGCAGTTGTACTTTATGTTTATAAACTGGGGTCCTAACTATGAGGTAGAGTTTGAAATCATTGTGCATTAAGGCTACAGAGAAACAGGTGTTGCTGATAATAGAAATAAATTTCTCTGACACTAAATGTCAGGGATGGAAAGAAACAATTTTTATGTATGTAAAGGAAGACAGGTTAACCACAAGATAGTATTTATAGAAATCACTTTAAAAAAGTGCAATATGTTCATAGTAGAAAATGCCAGTATTGTGGGTGTAATAATTGGGTGTCTAGAAGGGTTATTTATATTACTTTATTATACTGGAAAAAAACAAGAGGAAGCTAAAAATGAGAGCATCAGAACATATTAATGAGATAAAGTGGCAGGATACATTAATATGTAACATGCAGAGACTATGCATATGATCAACATAGGTGTGCTCTTGTAGATAACACTTACATTAAAAACAATATGGTTTAATTTAGAGTATTTTCTATTCTATTCCTCCAGTTGTCTCAAGGCCATTACTGTGTTTCCTTAATTTCACTATTCTGCGATTGTTACTACGGGACCATCTTTCAGCTTCAGAAACCTACTCCTGATACAAATTAAATGGACCCCTATTTGCAGTTTGTCCTGGAAGTGCTTCATTCCTAGCTTAGAGTGTAGGCTACTTTAAAGTATAATTTTAAACTGTTTTGTAGCAGCAAAATATCTTTTAAGTAGTTTTGGTGTGCATTACACTGGACCAATAACTGCTCACAGTGCCAAATTAACTTCCCCAGCTCTGTATTCTTCCAGCTCCCCTACCCTACCCCCATCCCCACCCACCTCTGACCTAATTTTCTTTATTCTCTACTCTTCCATACCACACACTCTATAATCCCACTCCTCTATCCACCTCCTCCAATATCTCTTGTCCCTGCTCTACACCCTGCACCACCCCCACAACCACCAGTATCTCTACTCACTAAGACACATCCTAACTTGTACAATCTCTAATCTCAATCTACTACTACCTTTACTCTTTAGCTAGTCAGTTTAATTACTCTTTCAGCTCCCTCTCACATACTGTCACTATCTCCCCCACCTGAAAATCACCATGTATCACCACTCCTTCCTTCTACCACTACTATCTACATCCACCCTTACTATCTTATACAACCTCTCCTCTTATACTTTTCCCTTGCAACCCAACTTCCTCTCTCCCACCTCTCCCTATCCACCTGTCTTCCATCATCTCCTTCTTTCTTTCTTAACCCCACCACTCTGCACTGTATCTAAAACCCTACCTCCAAACACAAAACTAAGATTATTTAAGCCAACCTACCTTAAAGGCAAACTGAAATACTTTCTACTTTGTATACCTAAGCCACAACTTATCCCTACTCTCCAATCCCTCCTACCCGCAGGTGGCATACATCCCAACCCTGACCCAGGTCTACCTTCACCCCCTGACATTACCCCCATACAAACCACCACTCCCCATTCCCATATCCCACAAAAACCAATCTCCTTTTACTCCATTAACCTGAGAAGCCTAGTCAACAAAACTGCTGAATTCAATTCCTGCATCTCCCAGCACTCACCTGACATCATAACCCTTAGGGAAACTTGGCTAAAACCTCACATCCCAGATAAAGACATCCTTCACCCCAGTTATAACATCCTAAGACTTGATCGAACCAAAAAAAAACTGAAAACCTCACACTAACCTCTCTAATATCCCCCTCCCCTCCAAACTCTCCTGCAGAACTTCTTTTGGCCAACTGTAAACTTAATCCCCACACCTCACTTAACATTGCTGCTTTATATATCCCACCTGGCAACAACATTGCAACATTGGAAAGTATTATTTCCTCTCTATCCGTTAATCTCCACAATGAGACTATAATCATGGGAGATGTCAACATCAACTGGTCAACATTCACCACCATATCCCCCTCTACCTCGATCAACTTACATGGTTTCACCCAACTAGTTACTACACATACCTATACCACTAAATTCACTACCCACTCTTCTATACTATACTGGATCCCAGTATCAATTCCCAAAAATATCACTTCCCCGGAACCCTACCTGACACCCTCAGTGACCACTCCCCAGTCAAAGTCCTCCATTTTACTCCACAGATACTTAAACCCCACACAATCAAAGCATGCCACAAACTAAAAAACTTTGACCCTAGTGAACTAAACCATCAGCTATCTGCTATCAACTGGATGTTCCTCAGCCAACTACCCCTCAACGAAGCTGTCACAGAATTTAATAATATATTCCTTACCATACTCAACATCTTTGCCCCATACATAATTTTAGAATAAAATATACCATATCCCCTTGGCTAACTCCCTCCACCCACTCCCTAATGAACCAGAGGGACAAAAACTAGAAACTCTAGACCAAGTCTAAATTGCCCTTTCACCTCCAACAATATGGACAACTTTGTAACCTTGCTAAGAAAGCAATTAATAATGACAAGAGAAACTACTACTCTAATCTCCCCAAAACACACCTACATAACCCAAAAAAGTTCTGGCATACAATTAATCAAATCCTTCATTCAGGCATAGATCTCAACCTTCCATGTCCAAAATGAGGAACACTCACCTTTACAATGTGGAACAAATGGGCAAATGTGGAACACTTGCTAACAGCTTGCCAACAACTTCAACTAGGAAGGTCATAGGATGGTTAAAATATGCTGGTTTTACTTATAAAGAAGGTCCTTTAATGAATGCATATAATTAATTTCTATTTATCATGGATTTCACTTAAAAAAAATTCCTAACACTGAATGTGTGACAGACTCTTTCAATGTGGAACTTTGAGGAACTTCGAGGAACATGAACTTTTTAACACCCCAAATGAGGTACGTTCCTCGTAATGAGGTACACTTGAGAGGTATGCATTCAGGTAACCCATCCACTCTCCACCCAAGTCCCTCAATCACTCCCCTCCAAACTGCTACTAACTTTAACTTCTACTTCATTGACTCCATTAGCAAATATATTAACCACCCTAACTCCAGTGCAATCCCACCCACCATTCCTCCTACTCCCTATAACAACACCCCTTCTTTCTGCTTAAAAACCGTATCCACCAGATACATCAAATCTCTGCTCCTTAAGCTCAAACCTTGCTCTCCCTCCATAGATGGTCTCCCTCCACTCTTTCTCCAGCTAGCTGACAACTCCCTAGCCCTACCTATCTCTATTCTCATCAACTGATCTATTACTGAAGCAACTATTCCAGACATATGAAAAAAGTTCTACACTCTTCCAATCCATAAAGGAGGCAACTCCACTGAACTGTCCAACTATAGGCCCATAGCAATTCTATCACCCCTCTCAAAGATCTTGGAAAAATGTGTACACAATCAAATCCTACAATACCTAACACAAGAGATCCTAATCACCCCCACCCAACATGGCTTCTGCCCTGGTCATAATACCACTACTGCTCACATCTTCTTCATAAACACCATATCTCAAGCTAGAGACCAGAATAAACTAGTCTCCTGTTTCTTTCTTGACCTCTCCAAGGCATTTGACACCGTCTCCCACCCCCTCCTCTCAGTCAAACTTTCTCAATTAAACCTTTCCACTGCCACAATCTCTTGGTTCTCAAATTACCTTAGCAATCACTTCCAATCTGTCAAATGGAGCTCAGCAACCTCCCTTGAACTCCCTATACAGATGGGAGTACCTCAAGGGTCAATTCTAAGACCACTGCTATTTAATATTTTCACTAATCACTTACCTAACTCGAACCCACACTCATCACTAGTGCAGTATACAGATGACTCCACAGTCATCTCCATAGCTAATACCTTTCCCTAGCTCCACACTATAACACATGACTCCTTCTTGTCTATTGAAAACTGGCTCAACCAAAACCATCTTCTCTTAAATCCAAAGAAAACCAAACTCTCCCTCTTTTTACCAAAAATAATGGCCCACCTGAAACCATCTTTTTCCATCACCTCCCACAACAAAACACCCATCTCAGTGGAAAGCTATACCAAATTCCTAGGAGTCATTATTGATGATCAGCTAAAAATTTACCTGCATGTCATAAGTAACATAAAGAAAACTCATCAAAAACTTGGTCTCCTTTATAGAAACAAAAACTTTCTCTCTAGCACCGCTAAAATTGCTGTATCACATGCCTACCTACTACCAACCCTGCTCTACGGCTGTCAAATACTCACCAGTTTACAGACCTCACTTATTTCTAAACTAGAATCAACTTATAACAAAGTAGCTAAATTTGCCGCCGAACTACCATACTCCTCTTATCATTGCTTAGCACTCAAAAAACTGAAATGGTTAGAATTCCCCCATAACCTACTCCTCCCTCATTCTATTCTATACCAGCCCACTTTCTGCCCCAGCCTTGCATCCATCATCTCCTCCAACACCCCAGCAAGAACACTCCACAGCGCTGACCAACATCTTTTATCCATTCACAAACACAAGATCAGTATAGGAAAAGACCTTTATAGCTGCTACCCAGCTGAAAACTGGAACAAACTACCACATGATATCTGAACATCAGACCCAAACACCAATTTAGAAAGGCAGTAAAAAACCACTTAAGCAAATATAAACTATGTCAATGCTATCTCCCCCCTTGAATGAACCATCTCTCTAGTTCTCCCTTCTCCCACCTTTCTATTTATTGCAGAGTACCCTTTCTCCTATGTCTCTCTCCTGTTCAAGTCTGCAAGCTGTTTCCCCTAACTCTCTGCCACTACCTCACTCTTATACCACCCCTTCTCCCACTCTCAGCTGGATTATTCTGTACTGAGGTTTAGCCTTTAACAGTAGAATGACTAAACTTAGAAAGCATAGTTACCCACCACCTCTTACTACATAAGAACCACTATACTTTGCCCTGCACATTTTTAACTGTTTTATTTTTTCTGTACTATTGCAGTGCACCATAAAACTTCCTGATTTGTACAAACTAATTACCATTCATGTTAACCTGCTTTTGTATATAGCTACTTACATTCTTATAGACTGTATGTATTAATGTAACTATTATATGTTTGTATTAACTGTGGAGCTTTTCTCCCCGGGTCTCCACTGAAAAAGGGCTCTATCCCAACTGGAGCAACCCAGTCAACAAATGTCAAATAAATAAATAAATAACATTTAAAAAGAAAACAAGCTGAATTAATTCTTAAGGTTTAGACACTAAGATTTTATGGAGTAAATAATGAACTTGATCGTAATGTTTTGGAAAGGTTCAGGCATCTAGGTAGCAAGACATTTCCCTGTGATACATTTGGTTGGGGACACATGGCTTTTTCTAAATTCCATGTGGGCAAAGAGAAGCACACACTGCCTTGCCCACAGCTTTAGTAACAAAGTGCATGGAGACAGAATGACTAATGAGTGTAGGGCTCAGTGTACAGTACATGCTTATGTAACTACAACATGTAGAAGTGTGCTACAGCATGGAGAATATCCTGCATGCCCCTGCAGTGACATTTAGGCTCCAGTATGCATTTTAGGTAATGTTCTCTAGATACTGTGAAAGGGGTAGTGGTTCACACACACCACGTATAAAGGCACTGCCCATTGTGTGTTGCATTTTTACTGCAACTGGCATGCCCACTGGCCAGCCTGCTGTTGGTGCCTGTCATAATGCCTGCTGTCTCATGTTGCCTTGGGGACCATGGACATTATTTTCCCCCTGTGTGTTTGGTTATTGAAGTTGTAGGCATGGCACCATATTCTTCTCTTTGCTGACAGGGAATTCACAACAGCCATATATCTCTGCAGCTGAATGTCATTTTACCCATGTGTCCCCAACCAAATGTACCACGGGGAAATGTCTCACTGGCTAGGTGTTAGCCAAGGTGCTAGGCAAAATAAAGTATTGTTTCTTTGCAGTCACCATTCTGGTTTATACACACAAGCACAAGAAAGTAGTTGATTTCATTAAGGATGAGTATTGGACCAAGTGAAACTCATTTATCATCAATTAACCATTTCATAACACTTTGGAAATATGTTTGAAAAGAAATTAATAATATTTTTCAGATATTGTTTGAACCTTGACAGAGTTCAACATGGATAATACAGGAAATGAAAGCCAGGGAAATATTTAAGTTGAAATGGTGTAGTATCAAGGATTGACAGCAGTTTGTTCAAAATGGATATTAAAGCACTTGGCAATACTGCATGTAAATAACCACAAGGAAAGGAAGGAGCACCAGCCTCTGACCACTCCAAATGAACTTTATTAAGGTTAAGCACTTTCATTCCACATTAGTAAAGGAACTTCATCAGAACTAAAAAAAAAAAAAATCAACCCTCTAACTCCAATTAAATACTATAAAATACCACCACATGATTAAATGCTGTCTAAGTACCATCAAGTAAATAAAACAATGGCAAAAAAGCACACACAATAGTGGTTGCGATTCGAAACAGGTAGTTTATTTGGCTAATTGTGTCCACCGCCCAGTGCTTTATTTGGGGAAAACACTGAGAAGATTGAAAGAAAGGATTTATGAGCACTTACTAGATATCAGAAAATGCAAGTTAACTAATGCACTTAGCAGGCATATTAAAGCTAGTGATGGCCATAAGTTTGAATTTGAAGTTATAGAACAAATATTACAGGATAATAGGGGCTTTTTCATGAAGGAACATCTTAAAGTATGTGGGCTAAAATGCCCATCAAGGTGGAATGCCTCTAATCTCCCTGGTCTAAATGAATGTGGTGCCATAAATTCTATTTTAAAACTAATGCTTAAGTGATACCTGAGTTGTTTTTTAACTTTTACTTCTTTTCTTTTTTAACATTTATTTATTCCCTTTATATCTCAAATGCAGCTTCTACTATTTTTTATGGACATAATATTTTATTGAAAGTTTTTATTGTCATAATAATTTCAAGTGTTCCATCTTTTATATTTTATCCATCAACCGATATTATGTGCATTTTTTTGCTGTTGTTTTAAATTTACTTATCGGTAATTGGTCAGCATTTAATCATGTGTTGGTATTTTATAGTATTAAATTGGAGTTAGGGGGTTGATTTTATAGTTCTGATGATATTTCTTTACTAATGTGGAATGAAAGTGCTTAACCTTAAAAAAGTTTATTTGGAGTGGTCAGCGGCTGGTGCTCCTTCCTTTCCTTGTGGTTATTTAGCTGGTCGCTTTTGTGCTTTGGAGTTTCCTAGTAATACTGCATAGACACCATTGTTATAAATGTTTAACTTCAGTTAAATGAAAGATGTGTGTGTGTGTGTGTGTGTGTGTGTGTGTGTGTGTGTGTGTGTGTGTGTGTGTGTGTGTGTATACAAATATATACATATGTATAGTTTACTTAAAGATTTCTAAACAGCATAATATTGAAAGTCAAATGATGAATAGGCTTCACTGAAAACTCAAACTCAAATTTGGATAACATCAAGGTGGCACTATTCAATGTATTACTCACTGCTAGGAGACTAAATAGAAACATGCTAGAAATTGAGGCCAAGCGGCATGTTGAACACATTCGTATTTGTAGAATTACTGAGACATGACTTCATTGCAAAGGTTGTGCTCCCTATATACCAGGGTTTAGTGCCTATCCTGTCTTCAGACCATTGGGAAACATCATTACCTCATATTAAATTACACACTACTCTAACTTGGAGCTCATGGACATCCATATCACCCTTAACAGGTTCAACTGTTGCTAGCTATAGATTCTCCTCAATGTCACCCAAAGATCATAACAATAGTTAAAATAATGTAAATTACCTCAACTATGTTGATATATTAAATAGTAAACCAAATATCTTCTTACTCTGGGTCTTCAGTTATCCAAGCTTTGATTAGCATATTTAACACCTCTAAAAATAGTTATAATCAACATTCCCTAGACATCACTGATACTAATATACTGGAACAAATGGCAAAACTACCAGCTAGAGGATCTAATGACATTGACCTGGTTCTTACCAACCTAGCAACCACCTGCAACCTGCCCTGCATCTCTTTGTCCCTAGTTAAGTCTGGCCACAAATCAATCATCTTCTCTCTTAGGCTTAGTGGCATGACCCCACCACCAAATGTGACCATCTTTAGAAATTTCTCTAAAGCAAACCTACTTCTTCTTGTAGAAGACCTATGCAAAATTCCCAACAATCTTGCAAATGAACCCAACTGAGAGAGCTGCTGCATTCATCTCTAACATTTACCTGCAACTAAATATTTGCATAAAAAAGTCAGTACCCATCAGTCTTAAATATAACCATAAATTCAGGAATAAAACTATGTGGTGTAACTCCTGTAGTAATGAACTATACAACAAAACATGGAAAATATTAAAAAGTTGCAAGAAATCTCCATCTACCTACCTCAAGACTATACTGAACCATGCCAGCAAGGAACTTAAAAACACTATTAGCAAATCTAAAGCAAAGTATGAGCTTATGGTTGCTTCAAGGAAACTACATATATTTCTTTAGTGATGTCATAAAATTAAGTAATAATGTCCAAGACTGCATTGAGCTAATCCATGTTATTATCACCCATTCTGATACTAAGTATCTAACTAATATATTAGCAGTGATAGTTATCTTTCCTACCACATTGTTGCTCCCACTATCTATGAGAATTTAGATTTCCCCCATAATTCCTTACAAAAAGTAGTATAATCCCTGTCAAAGGCTAAACATAACTCTTCTATAGGGCCAGACAACGTACCAGGTTGCACTGCCATCAGTACCACGTATGCACTATCTGACACTATACTTAAACTGTTCAACTTCAGTTTATCTACAGGGTTTGTTCCTGCCATCTTGAGAACAGCAACTGTGACCCCCATACTTAAGGGTGGTCCCTCTACTGACCCAGGTAATGCTAGACCCTTCATCCTCACCGACATTATGTGCAAAGCAATGGAACTTATCATAGCAGAACTCACTTAAGCAGACATATGCAACTTAACTGATGTGAATCCCAATCGGTATGATTTTGTGAAGGGCAGGTCCTGTCTGATAAACCTAGTAAGCTTCTTGGAAGAGATTACAGGAGCTGTGGACTGTGGTCATTCTGTGCACACTGCTTATCTCAGTGTGGCCAAGATTTTAGACACTATCACACCTAGTGCTATTACTGAAAAATTAGATAAGTTTAATGTAAACATCTACATTGTCTGCTGGATTGCAAAGCCGCTATCTGTTAGCTCCCAAGTTTTAAAAGTTGATGGTTCTCTCACTGAATGTAAATTTGTAACTAGATGGGTACCACAGGGATCATTTCTGGGTTCTCTCCTCTTTGGCATTTATTTTACAGACACCAAGCCAATATCCCAGAGGTGTCACTGACCAGGTTTGCTGATGACTGCAAACTGAGCACTGCTGTCCACTCATCCCTTGATACAAACAGATCCAGCATGGGCTGGAATGCACACATGCAAAGTGCATCAAGAACAGTCTCAAGCTAAGTGAAAAAAGTCCAGCACAGTAGCATTTTGTAAAAAGTTTGTTACCACCTTATATGTTACAAATGGTATTCCTCTAAGACATATACAGTCATAAGAGATCTAGAAACATATGTGGATAACTCTCATTCAGTAATGCTTCAAATGTAGTCAGGAAACCCTTCATTCTGGCCCAGTTAATTTCCAAGAGAATATCTTCAAGATCCAAAAAAGTAATCCTACCGCTATACTCATCCCTTCTCAGACCAATTATTCAATAAAATCCACCCTTTTGTATGTAAAATCCTAGCATAAGGCTCAACTGGAAAGGCAGCAAAGATTTCTAACCAAGAAAATTAAATGGGTCAAATCCGCCAATGGCTCTGCCAGGTTAGCACAGCTCTCCTTATACTCTGTAGCCTACAGGCAGATTTGCACGACTCTCCTTATACTCCATAGCCTACAGGCAGATTCACATGGCTCTTCTTAAACTTCATAGCCTACAGGTTCCTGTGAAATGACCTGTGTCTCACTTTACATGCCATGTGACATGCAGTGCTATTTGACGTCCTATTTATTCTCAAAACTAGTAGCTCTACAAATACCTGCACTAAGCATGTAAATCTCTACTAACAAATAAACAACACCCACTAGAAAGATGGGTTCCTGATTCAAAACTAGCATGTGGAATAACTTACCACTACAGGGCAAACAAAGCACTACTTTAGTTACCTGTAAAGCCAGTCATGTTGAATGAATGGATAGACTTAAAAGTATTCCAGTGTTATCATGTATAGCTTTGCCCAATTTGGGAGGAGATTACAATTACAGTTAAGAGCTGTTTTAAGGTCTGTATGGCTAGGCATCTTGTGGCCACTTGCCTTATATGTTCCTGTGTGTGTGTGTGTGTGTGTGTGTGTGTGTGTGTGTGTGTGTGTGTGTGTGTGTGTGTGTGTGTGTGTGTGTGTGTGTGTGTGTGTGTGTGTGTGTGTGTGTGTGTGTGTGTGTGTGTGTGTGTGTGTGTGTGTGTGTGTGTGTGTGTGTGTATGCGTGTGTGTGTGCGTGCATATGTATATATATATAGATAGATACAGATAGATAAATAGATAGATGGATGCAATTTTAATCCTAGACTCCAAGATGAGGGGTGTAATAAAAATGTGCATCAAATGCATTGCATACCTATTTTTAATTAATCTACAATCATGATGCAACATCAAAAATGGATGTACATTCTTGACACATCATCTACTTCCTTACAGCTTCATCAGACTTATTAAAAGAATATACCTGCTTTATTAACTTGACTACCATTCTTTCAAGTGTTTCATGCTTACAATTGGTAGCAAGTTAACAAAAGCCTGATTTTTAGAAAGACCCCCCCCCAGAATTCTTCTAGCAAGGTGTTTTTGCCCCCCAACAACTAATCTCTAAGTATATTGCCTCCAAAGTTGCTCCTACTCAGCGAAAGTATATTTGCAGATCATGTCTTGGTGTTTGAATGGAACATGAGTTAGCAATACAAATGAAAATTTCCTCTAATCAAGCTACATTTATGCATCTACATAAAACAAAAGAAAATAAAGACTCACACATGCTGAACTTGCAAACCACAGAAACATACGTAATCACAAAGCCCTTTAGCCAACCTAATACAATCACTCAAACTGAAATCCAGAAAGAAACAAAGGCAATATATTCAATTTGCTTCATTGAAAAGTAAAATTTGCTACACTGCACATACAACAGCTCAAATTGACAATAATATAGTTTACCTAATTCAACCCCCTAGAAATGAAGTGAGTTCATTTTAATAAGAATAATGTTAAGAAGAATATAATATTAAATGAAACACTGATTGCACCTATCCAATCAGAAAGCAGTATTCGTGGTTTTGCCCCCCCCATACCTCCTTACTCATGTGTGCTAATCCTAACCCTACTCCTACCCCTGCAACTAATCCCAGCCCTAAAGACTAGGTTAACAAAATCCATTTCTCTAACAGTACCATTACACAAGACACACAACACCAAACATGCACAACACTAAGTCAGAACCCTAACCCGCAAACACTCATACATACTACCTACTATCATTTTACATTGCGTATCTTCATGACCTTTCAGTCAACCATTTGTTTTAAATGAACACTACGGACTTACTGTACATAAAACTTTAATTCTGCCATATTAGAGTCACACAAATCAGTATATATGTATTTGTGCAGATGCTATTTTTAACCTATACACACTCTTTTATCAAATGAGTACACTATCTTTTGAATTACACTCAAAATGAAACAGCCAGTGGAGATGTAATGACACAAATAATTAACCACAAGTAAAAGTGCTGAAATGCACTGCAAACACCTTTCTTGTTAACTGGTTTAGTGCTTTCTTCACTCTTACTTCGGACTTCATCAGAATCAATGGATACCTCTCCATCAAGTCTGTAAATATCCATGGTCACATGACATACAATAAAATCAACCATTTAAAATACATTCGTAAAATCATGACATATTAAAAAATGCAACATCAGTTCTTCGTATATTCAATAATATCAATTTAAAATTACACATTCAAAATTTTTCTTATCATTTTGCTTATCTTTTTAGTAAAACACTTTTAACAGTAAAAGTAACTTTAACATTGATTGCCAGTAGAGCTCTCTGTACTCTACAGTCGAGAAGTTGCTGCTAAATGCGGCTATGAGCCCCAGAATTACAAGCCCCAGAATTAATGATGTTTTCTCTATTAAAAGTGAAAGGTTGATGCACTGAATATTTATTTAGCTTCAGCAGCTATCCATCTCTGTATCTGTCTCTCTGTCTATCTATCTATCTGTATATATATTTTTCTTTTTCCATTTGGTAACCAGGATGGTTCACTGGTCAAAGGATATTTATGAATTATTTTTTCTAGTGATGTGTGTGTGTGTGTGTGTGTGTGTGTGTGTGTGTGTGTGTGTGTGTGTGTGTGTGTGTGTGTGTGTGTGTGTGTGCGTGTGTGCGTGTGTGCGTGTGTGTGTGTGTGTGTGTGTGTGTGTGTGTGTGTGTGTGTGTGTGTGTGTGTGTGTGTATGCCTATGTGTGTGTGTGTGTGTGTGTGTGTGTGTGTGTGTGTGTGTGTGTGTGTGTGTGTGTGTGTGTGTGTTTTAAAGCTATTTTCTCATTTTGTCATTAAAAGTTTAGGTGTATTCCTGGGGCATCATCAATCATTTTTCTTCATCATTAGGTCAAATCTATGGCATACAGGGATGAAGCTTTGAATATGAAGCAGATTAGCCATGGTCAACGTGCTGTCCAGGTAAAGAAAGAGACAACTAGAATGAAAGTGGAATGAAGAGGTTTTTCCTTATTGGCTGTTTTGAGGAGAAGGGATGAGGGTGCATGCGTGAGCATGGTGTAGATTTTACATCTTGTTACAAACAGGGAACTACCATGCCACACGCAACCAGGCTTTTAAGATGATGTCATCACTTAGTCACAGATACTTCTTTGCAGGTTAGAATCTCTCTTCCCATCCTTCAAAATATAACCAAGCACACATTAGGAATGACTACGACATAAATAAGATACCCAAACAAGCTTACAGTATTATGCCCCAGCTGTCTGACTTCCCTCCTATTATGTTGATGTTCTTAAAAGTTTCATTAAAAGGTTGACTTGCTCAAAAGAAAACACCAAAGTACTGTGCCATTATATCTTGGGGAACTTGGCCAAGTTAAGCTACAAGGATCTTACAGAGACATGAAATCAGTGGTATGGTTCGAGAAAAAAAATAAAACAAAAATGAATTTGTATACAACTGTGGAATGTCACCAATCATACTATAAAGGCCAGAAACAGGTCATTGGTATACTGCTCAATAAAAGATTAAGTAAATGGTTACAACTATGACAAAAGAACCACAGCCACCTGCAATCCCAGAACACATTAGCCCAGCTAAAAATATATTTACTTTGTTTTAAGGAAACAAGTATAACAGGACAGAAATATAAAACACAGATGGAATCTTATATTCACTTCAATGTAATAAAGTGACCATCCACTGCACAGGAAAAATACACACACACACACACACACACACACACACACACACACACACACACACACACACACACAAAATAAAGAACAACATTTTTAACTTAAATAAACCCCTTTAAATGAAATTCATCCATATCAGTACAAAATTATTAAAATTGTAAAGATAAAATAAAACAGTGACCACAACTAGCCAATTAGAAAGCTGAATTACAAGCAAAATGCACACAGTTCTAAATAAATGAACTAAAAAAAAAATCGCTAAGCAATAGATTAATAAATTCTAACTTACCCCATACTATACTGTACTGCAAACATGTATAAAAGAGAAGCTCATTGGAAAAAATAAAATAAATAAATAAATAAATAAATAAATAAATAAATAAAATAAAACACAGCTGTTAAAAATGTACCTCAGAACAAGAAGGAAATTACACCTACAAGATACTTCTTTCATAAAAGACAGTAGAAACTATCCCAAGCATTTTCAACTGAAAACTGTAAACTTTATGAAGCTAAAAATGTCAAAGGGAAATACTACTGAAACATAAAAAATTGCAAAAAAACCCCCCACATAATTTCCATATCTGTGTGGTACATAAAATATACTGTAGTCTAAGGTTAGGAAACTAATTTTATAATTCACAGTTTATCCCACTTTATGTTAAGTGAAAAGTCAGGTATACAGATAATATGCCAAGTTTGCACTTCTCATCGTAACATCTAATCTTCTTCTTCTTCTTTTCGGCTTTTCCCGGTTAGGGGTCATCACAGCAAAACTCTGTTCCACTAATGATTGGCAGTAGATTTTTACTGTGCCAAGTTGCCAGTCCGATGCCCAACCTTCAACGAAGGCACCTCATTGTAACATCTAATGCTTTGTTGAAAACATTAAAATATCTGAGCTAGATCATAAACAAAATTCCAGTTAATAAGAGCAATGTTCACCTTATCATGTATAAAAATCTTCACTTTTCCATTAGCAGCCTCATATAATGGGTCAGGAACTACACAATGCAATGAGCTAACTTTTGTGTCTAGTTGTGAAAAACTGAAAGGCTGCCAGCCCAGCTAGATAGAATTTTGTAGATAATTCTATATCATTGTAAATATTAATATAATTCACAGGCTGCTTTACAAATGTAAGAAACCCCAGTGTAAGAAAAACTGTTGTATGTTCTGAACTTCAAAAATGTAACCACAGTACACACTGCTGGAAGAAAGCTGATAAAGTAAAGCATTTTATGACTGATCTCAGGGCTCAGAGATAGGATGTCTGGATGAAGGAATTATTTCTATTGTCTTAGGACAAGAGTTAATTGCTAGATTTTACATGTATAATGTATTATATTACTGTGGCTTCCTGACCAGGTGCAAGCTTACTAACAAATGTAAATTTAAAGTTTCTGGTAGCCTGGGAGCCAGAAAAGAGCCAAGAATGATGTAATCTAAAATGAGTCAGCAGTGATGTATTATATATTTAAGAGATCTCAGAGAGAAAGAGATAGCATTTTGCATTTGTCTTCAGAACTGTCAACATCACCAACACTTGCTTGCTCTGTATGTTAGTAGGATTTTAGACTTTAGTATTTCTCTTAGAAATAGATAGAAAATAGTAAGTTTAGTCTAGGTGTTTTCTATATTTGTGTCAGCCTATTCTATAGTATTATTTTAAGCATTTTCCTGTGTCTGAACACTTGACTAGCACTGTGCTGAATTGAGAAGATGTGCCTTGTGTTTTTATTATTTATTATTAAATATTTTTAAACTTTTCCACTGTGACTGTTTTGTGTAGAGATAATTTAAGTTCTAGAGTACATTGCATGTATATAGTGATACTGTCCAAGCCACTCCAATAAGCCTTGCTGATCGTCATACTTACTAATTGGATAATAATAATATTGCACAGTAAAATTGGACATCCTTTGGTAAGGGCTTTATTAGTAGCCAATAGTAATGGTTGGTGGCAGTGATTTCTACCTTATAGCCTGAACAGAGAAGAGGGCATAGCTGGAGAAGGTGATGACCTTCCTCAAGAGTGTCTGCGTGTTTATATATAACTCATATTTCAAAGTGTGTGTGTGTCAGCTACTTGGGCAGGAACATGAAGCACTGGTTGGACAGAGATGGTGCTGGAGGTTTTAGCTTGACAACTAGGCTGAGACCTGTACCCTATAGCTGTGGCAGTGGGGAGTCTTATTGGGGATCTGGAGAAAAAGTGAGAAACCAGCCCCAGACTGACTGTGATCTCTGTGTGGTCTTAAGGGAAATTGTACTTTACTGTGTGTGTACTTGTCATCCTTCCCAATGTCAATGCCTCTCACTGGTGTTAGTGGTGAGGATTGAGGCTCCATAATTACTGGGCTAGTGTACGGGTGTCACATATTAATTGTTTGGCAGTGGTGGGATATCCACATCAAATATTAATTGTTTGATAGTAGTGAGTTAGCCACATCACATACTAATTGGCTTGTAGTGGTGTGGATAGTGAATTCCTGTAGATTGTGTACAGTGATCGATGAGGGTGTTTTTGTACTCTAAATCAGCCACACAGCGATTATTCAAAGTTCAGATCACAATTGTTTTATTTCTTTTATTAGCTTAGTTAGTCAGGGAGAGCAGGCAAGCATGTCAACAGAGGAGTATGACAAGCTGACAAGGAGCCAGTTGGCTGAGATGTGCCAGGCTAAGGGACTGGTGCATGGAAACCTGACTAAGGCAGACATGATTGCAGCTTTGGTCACAGCTGCATCAGAAAACAGCAATCAGGAGGATGATCAAACTGGCCATAGAGATGTACAACTCTCAGAGAATGTACAGCTCAGCCTTTCTGCAGAGGACTTAGAAATCCATCTGGAGCTAAATAGACTTGTGTTGGAGGCCATGCGTTTGGAAACAGAAGCAGCAGAGAGACTGAGATGTCTACAGGCTAAGGAGAATTAGAAACTGCTGCGCCTGGAAGCTGAAGAGAAGAAGAGGCAGAGGCAGTACAAAAATAAGATGCTGACTCTTTGCCAGAGTAATGGAGGAAATGGGAAAGGGAGTAACTGGACCCCAGAAGCATAAAAGGTCAGTACATTTCTTCCGCAGTTTACAGAGGGGGATAATTTTGATAGGTTCATTAATATGTTTGAGAGGGTATGTAAACAGTATGATGTTGACCAAAGGGTTTGGGTATGGTTCCTGACCCCCTTACTCCATGGTAAAGCTGGAAATGTACTTTACAAACTGTCAGGCAATGATTTCTTAAATTATACTGCTGGTAAAAATTGTTTGCTAGAATGTTTTAAGCTAACACCTGAAGCTTATAGGAAAAAGTTTTGTGAGCATAGACACAAGGCAGATGAAAGTGTGTGTGAATATGTTGATGAACTGAGCACTTATTTTCATAGGTGGGTGAGTGGATGTCAGGTCACCACTTTTGAAGGGCTGCAGACCTTTTGGTGAGGGAACAAGCCCTTAGCACTTTGCCTGAGGACATGAGGATCTGGTTAGCTGATAGACAATGTGCTACTTCAGATGAGTTGGGGATGAAGGGTGACCTATACCTAGCAAGCAGGGCATCACTGCACAGGAAAGGGACCCCCAGTACTGCTCGTGGGTCTAAAGGAACCCATGGTGGGCAGGCCAGTCTGCCCCAGTAGAATCTGCCAGTAGCAGGGAAGCCACTAGTCCAGGTACATGTCCAGGACCTAGGGTTAAATGTTTTGAATGTAACCAGTGGGGCCATGTGGCATACAGATGTACATGGAGGCAAGGTGGGGAACAAAAGGTGACAGAGCCAGTAAGTGGGAAGGACAAAATGACAATAGTAGGTTGTCTTGAGACAACAGGGGTACCAAACTACCATACTATAGATGTCCTGACAGGGAAGGATGTTGATAATGCAGTACTGTGTGTTAATGCAGTTACACACAGTCAGGCTAGGAGACAAACATGTGGTTCTGGTAGCCTGGGGGAGACCCAGACAGACCACATACTTGCAGCCAGGACTGGTGAGGTGGTTACTTCAGAGAGGGGGCTACCCTGTAGCAGTGAGACTGAAGGTGAGTCACAGCTGCTTGTGGGTACTGATGGTCCCTTGAACAGACTGACTGCAAAGGTAGAGGTGAGTAGTAGTACCCAGGCTTACAGTGAGGCATCAGTGTCAGAGGATGCCAGGCTTCCTGTGGAAGTGAAGCTGTGAAGGGTTACAAAGAGAAAGTTGAGACAGGCTCAGGTCTCAGACCCTACACTGCAAGGCCTGAGGCAGGGAGCTAATGAGGCACCTGATTCTCAAGGGAAGAAGGAATCTGTATACTGGGACAAAGGGTTACTGTATAGAGCATGGACCCCTGAGGAAGGGCTAGAAGGTGAGAGAACACAGCAGTTGGTAGTGCCTAGAGCCTACTGTCAAGCACTTCTAGCCATAGCACATGATATTTCCTTTGCAGGTCATATGGGCGTAAATGTACAAAGAGATGTATTATGCAGAACTTCTATTGACCTGGAATTTCCAGTGATTTAACAGGGTACTGCAGGACCTGTGAGCAGTGCCAAAAGGTAGGCAAGGCACAAAGTGATAGCTCCTTTGATGACTTTTCCTGTGATTAAGGTGCCATTTCAGATAGTAGCTATGGATATTGTGGGGCCTCTGAATACCCCAGGTTCCACAGGGACAAGGTATATCCTAGTGGTAGTAGATTCTGCTACAAGATACCCTGAGGCAGTGGCTTTGTCCTCCATTGAGTCGGGAAAGGTGGCAAATGCTTTGTTAGAGATTTTCAACAGGGTAGGTTTTCCAAAAGAAATACTGACTGACAGAGGAGACAATTTCATGTCAAACCTGCTGGCTTGTCTGTGGAAGTACTGTGGAGTGAAGCACCTAAAGACCACCCCCTACCATCCCCAGACTAATGGTCTTGTTGAGAGGTTAAACTCTACACTCATGTCCATGCTATGGGCATTTGCAGACAAGTTTAAAAGGGAGTGGGACAAATATTTGCCCCATCTATTGTTTGCTTACATTGAGGTTCCCCAGGAATCCACAGGTTTTTCACCCTTTGAGTTGCTGTATGGGCATAGGATGAGCGACCTCTAGATGTAATTCATGATGAGTAGGAAGTTGAGTGCGAATCTCACAAGGTGGCTATTGTAGCATATGTCCTAAACATCAGTATAAGGCTCAGGAAACTCATGGGCTTGGCCCAGGAGAACCTCGTAGAAGCCCAACAGCAGAAAAAGGTCTGGTATGAAAGGAATGTTTGAGCTAGAAAGTATGCTGTAGGGGAGCAGGTAATGGTTCTCATTCCTGTCAGACACAAAAAGTTACAAGCAGCCTGGGAGGGACCCTACAAGGTGGTAAGAAAGGTAAGTGATGTTAACTACATGGTAGAACTGCTAGGCAGGAGCCAGGGGCACAAATTGTACCATGTTAACACGATGAAACCTTACCAGGATAGGGAGTCCCTTGTGTTGAGTATTTGCAGTGGATTGCAGGAGGAATCCGAGGGAGATCTGGTGACTGATCTCCTCAGTGACGCTTGTATTGACACCTCAGTGGAAGGGGTAGCAATGTCCCAGCTGCTATCTCCTACCCAAGTTCAAGAAATTCAAGGAGTGTTACAGGAGTTTGGAAACATGTTCACTTGGAAACCAAGTGCAGCACCAGGTGGATACAGGCAGGGCCCTTATAGGGTGCCTGAGAGAGTCAAACAGACTCTGAGGGAGGAAATACAGGAGTTGTTAGAACTAGGGGTATTTCAAGAGTCCAACAGTGCCTGAGCCTCCCCAGTGGTGCTGATGCCAAAGAAGGATGGCAGCACCAGGTTCTATGTGGACTACAGGAAAATAAATAGTCACACAGAGTCAGATGCTTACCACATGCCTAAGACAGAAGAGGCCCTAGAGCAGCTAGGTGGGGCTAAGTATCTTACCACCACTGATCTTACCAAGGGTTACTAGCAGGAACCCTTGACTTCCAGTGCTAGATAAAGGTCAGCCTTTGTGACTCCTTTTGTCTTGTATGAGTTCACAAAGATGCCCTTTGGTATGAAGAATGCCCCGGTAACTTTCCAGAGGCTGGTAGATCATATCCTCTCAGGAGCAGGAGGGTTTGCCCTTGCTTACCTAGATGATATTGCCATCTACAGCCATTCCTGGTAAGAGCACCTTCAACATGTCAGGGAGGTGCTGGGCAGACTACAGAGGGCAGGGTTGACCATTAAGCCGAGCAAATGTCAGGTGGGTATGGCAGAGGTATCCTACCTGGGACATAGAGTGGGGAGTGGTAAGATCAGGCCAGAACCTGCCAAATTGGAAGCCATTCAGGCATGGCCTGCACCTGTTGCCAAAAAGCAGGTGAGGGCATTCTAATGGACAGCAGGATACTCCAGAAAGTTTGTCCTCAGTTATAGTGCCATAGCTGCTCCCTCACAGACCTGACAAGGAAAAACAGGCCAGATAAGGTAGTGTGGACCACAGCATGTGAGGAGGCATTCCAGAAGCTTAAAGAGGCTTTGGGAGGACCCCTGTGTTAGCCAGTCCAGATTACTGCAAATAATTTGTTGTGCAGGTGGATGCTTTGAACCATGGGGTGGGGGCTGTACTTAGCCATATTTCTTCAGAGGGAAAAGAGCACCCAGTGGTTTATCTCAGTTGTAGGCTCCAACCCAGGGAAGAATTCTATGCAACTGTAGAAAGGAATGTCTAGCCATAGTGTGGGCACTGCAGAAATGTCAGCCATATCTGTATGGAAGGAAATTCACTGTAGTTACAGATCATAATCCCCTAACATGGTTACACTGAGCCATCCAGCAAAATGCCAAGTTGCCAAAATGGGGCCTAAGGTTGCAAGCATATGATATGTCAGTGCAGCACTGCAGTGGGATTGGCAATGCCAATGCAGATGGGCTCTCAAGATAGGGAATAGAGTAAGGTGTCCTCAGGTAGACCTAACCCTCTCAAGCAACATTTCTCAAGGGTCACTTGAAAAACTTTCTTGAGTTCTTGGGGGGGGGCGTGAAAAACTGAAAGGCTGTCAGCCTAGCTAGATAGAATTTTGTAGATAATTCTATGTAATTGTAAATATTAATGTAATCCACAGGCTGTTTTAGAAATGTAAGAACACCAAATGCAAGAAAAACTGTGTCATATGTTCTGAACTTCAAAAATGTAACCACAGTTTACCCTGCTGGAAGAAAGATGATAAAGTAAAGCATTTATGACTATGTGATCTCAGGGCTCAGAGTTGGGAAGTCTGGCTGAAGGAATTATTTTTATTGTCTTAGGACAAGAGTTAATTGCTAGATTTTACATGTATAATGTATTTTATTGGTATGGCTTCCTAACCAGGTGCAAGCTTACTAACAAATGTAAGTTTAGAGTTTCTAGTAGCCTGCTAGCCCATGAAGTGTCAAGAATTATGTAATCTAAAATGAGTCAGCAGTGATGTATTATCCGTTTAAGAGATCTCAGAGAGAAAGAGAGGGCATTTTCCATTTGTCTTCAGAACTGAGAATATCACCAGCACTTGCTTGCTCTGTATGTAAGTAGGATCTTAGACTTTAGTATTTATCTTAGAAATAGATAGAAAATATTATGTTTAGTCTAGCTGTTTTCTATATTTATGCCAGACTGTTCTACAGTATTATTTTAAGCATTTTCCTGTGTCTGAACTCTTGACTAGCACTGTGCTGAATTGAGATGATTTGTCTTGCATGTTTATTATTTATTATTAAATATTTTTAAACCTTTCAACTGAGGCTGTTTTGTGTAGAGATAATTTAAGCTCTGGAGTACATTGCATGTATATAGTCATACTGTTCAAGCCACTCCAATAAGCCTTGCTGTTTGTCATACTTAATAATTGGATAATAATATTATTGCACAGTAAAATTAGACATCCTTTGGTTAGGGGCTTATTAGTAGCTGATATTAGTGGTTGGTGGCAGTGATTTCTACCTTATAGCCTGGGCAGAGAAGGGGCCATAGCTGGAGAACCTGTTCCAGCCTTCTCCAGGAGTGTCTGTGTGTTTGTATATAACTCATATCTCAAGGTGTGTGTGCGTATGTGTGTGTGTGTGTGTGTGTGTGTGTGTGTGTGTGTGTGTGTGTGTGTGTGTGTGTGTGTGTGTGTGTGTGTGTGTGCGTGTGTGCGTGTGTGTGTGTGTGTGTGTGTGTGTGTGTGTGTGTGTGTGTGTGTATGTGTGTGTGTGTGAGCTACTTGGGCAGGGACACAAAGCACTGGTTGGACAGAGAGTGTGCTGGAGGTTTTAGCTTGACTGCTAGGCTGAGACCTGTGCCTATAGCTGGGCCAGTGGAGAGTGTTATTGGGGATCTGGAGAGAAAGGGAGAAACCAGCCTCGGGCTGACTGTGATCTTTCTGTGCTCTTAAGGGAAATTGTACTTTACTGTGTGTGTGCTTGTTATCCTTCCCAATGTGCACGCCCCTCACTGGTGCTAGTGGTGAGGATTGAGACTCTTTGATTACTGTACCAGTACAAGGATGTCACACTAGTATGAAAAAGAAAACTAAAATGATGAGTAAACGGCTGTGAAACAGTTAGGATATCTGTGTACAGCTTTAAGTTTGTTGAAATGGCAGGTTTAGTTTTGTTAATTCCATAATGCTGTTTTTTAAACAATACTTCATGAAACTAAGCTGCTCTTTGCATGTTATACCTGGACTCCTTATTGGAGGATGCTAACACATAGACTGCAGTACATACAAGGAAATGCATTTGCCTTATGAAAAACGACTGTCCCAAAAGGTATAGGTAATGAATAGATGACTTTATTCCTGCAGTCAAAGCATGCCAGGATGCTTTTTGTATACATACCTGTTAGAGCAATTACAATGCCATATTTATTGCCAACCTATTGCAGTATGACATGTAAATCCTCCTCTGTTAACTCCGTCCTACTGCTATCCATTATCTGGGTCTATATCATTGTTGAACCCCTCTCCATTGAACACCTTTTAACTGAACATAGAAATCAGCAAACAGACTTTTAATCAAACTATGTCCCAGGCGAAACCAACAGTGGGCCACACTAGCAACCTTGGAAAAAAATCAAAAAACTTAAAACATATCCAGGTGGGGGGGCTTCACCACCCCACAGCCCCTAACTAAATATACCAACTCCAAGACTGCACTACAGTGGGAAAATGGGCAAATTCCATATAGTGGCCAACTGTTGCTTTGGCCTGGGAAAAAGTTCAATTAAAAGTCTGTTTGCTGGTTTGAGAGTTTAATTAAGAGGTGTTCGACAAATAGGGGTTCGACAACATGAGTTTTGATTAAATGATATAGACCCCAATCAGCCTTCTCCTAAGATAGTTCATTTTTCCTGAACTCCATCATGACACCTTTAGCACTGCTCATTGTTTCTGCAATATAGGAATTTATGTATTCAAGTATGTATAACATCTACAAATAGCCATTCCTAAATGGGATTACTTTGGTAAGAAAAATATGTATCAGATCACTCCAACAATCATGTTTATACACTTTACAGCCAGACCTAATATTGGCCATAAAGTATGTCAACAATGCTTCATAAGAAGGGCTTATAATCATACAACATTTAAGTACAGTAGTACCTTCCCCATATAAATTACTTCTACAATTTGTACACACAGGCATTTACAAGCATTTAGTTCCCTTTTGTCTGATAACAGGCTGCATGACTATTACACAGCACCATTTAGTTAACTGCCCTACTAAGCGCTGTAATGTGATGCTGTTGATGCTGGGTGTTTTTTTTTTAAATTTCTTATTATTCAAAGTGACTTGAATAATTTTCTTCAAGAGCACTGCACTATGCCTTTCAATGGGCTTAAAAACAGTCTCTTAAACTGATGTTGTTCAGTTTTTATGCCTTTTTTGATAAAATACCTTGAGTGCACACTAACAGGCAAGTTAATACAGTTCTAATGAGATAACTGTTCTAAACTAATTAAAAATTCAAGTAATAAATAAGTTGAAAGGTTGCTGTTAAGTTCTACATTAGTTAAGCCTTTTGATGTCCAGCCTCTGCAGTCCCAATAGTGCGTCATCTAGTTACTCCCCAGGCCTAGATAAATGTGTTTTCTCATTTACTTGTCTATATGTGAAGATAGTTAGGGATCTGGCTTTGCTTTATAGAAAGGGAGAGTTTTCTCCAGAGGTGGGAGATTCTTCGGTAGACATATCTGTCCATAGGTTGATAGGTTCATAGGTTGGTACTAGGCTATTGGCCCTAGGGCCTATACAAGCCTAGCAATAACAATTCCCTGGCTATTTCTTCCCACAGTATTTACTTCCCTGGACCCCTGTCTAGCAGAGCGACTGACGTGATCCCCGGGGTAAATTTCCTATGTCCCATCCAATCATCAAGGTTCCTTTTGAATAGGGCCAAAGAGGTGCTCTGCTTTACATGTATGGACAGTCTATTCCAGAGTCTGGGGAGTCTCTGGGTCAGTAACCTATCCCTCCAGCATGTTTTGCTCATTGTGATGACAAGGTTTAGATCCCTGGAGCATGTGTCTCTGAGGGATTGGGATTTCTTTAAGTATAGCATGTTCAACAGCTCTGGGATTGACATGGCCTTGTATGTTAAACAGAGATTGCCACTGAGTAGATGATATGCGACAGAGTATAAGTGGAGTTTTTTTAGATGGTTAGCATAGAGCATTTGCTTTAGGCCTGTGATTCTTTTAGTGAGGTATTTCTATGGCCTTTCCAGTTGTTGCAGATGTCTTGAGAGGTACATACTAAATGGGGCGTTGTATTCTGTAATGGGTCTAATGAGGGATGAGTACAGTAGGACAATGACCTCCTTTTTTCTGAATGAAAAGCCCTTAGTGATGAGGTGTGCCACATAGAAGGATTTCCTGGCTGTTGTGGCGATGTGGTTATTGAAGGTGAGATCACTGTCCACCTGTGTCCCTAAGTCTCTTATCATACTTTCGGTGTTTAGTGTACTACCACCTATGTGGTAATTCACGGGTACATGTTTTTTTTCCAAAGGGGATAAACTATACATTTCTTGGCATTGAGCTTGAACCCATGGCTTTGACACTAAGCATCTGTTTCTGTAAGGCCCTTTTGTAGAATATCCACATAATTTGGGGATTCAATAATGGCTCCCAGTTTGCAGTCATCTGCAAACTTTGTTAGCCAGAGTCCCTTAGTGTTGGCCTGCACTTCAGAGACGTAGATGCCAAACAAGAGCGGTGCCAGGATTGAACCCTGAGGTACTCCACTTGTCACTTGTCAAGAGCTGGATTTGGAGTTGGCTACGTTTACAGTGTGGGTTCTGTCAGTAAGGCAGTTGGCAACTCATTGAGTGACGTAGAGAGTCCAGAGCAGCAAGTAATTTTTATGTTGCACTATATATTTAGGTCCCTTGGTATTGTATTTGTGTTACTATCAGTTTCATAGATATAACATAGATCAAGCAAAATTGTGGCATTTACAGCTTTGTAAGCAAGACATTGATCAACAGATAGGAGTCTTGTAGAACACAGAGAAGAGGGATAGAATGGGAATCGTTTTTATTTTGTGGTGAGGAACAACTGGGGATTTTCAGGACTGGGTTAGGTGCTTGGATAAGTACATACCAAAGGCACATAATATTCTAATACAGACTTGATGAGGTATGCAGAGGGAAATGATGACCTTTACTGACAGAAAGGAGATGCTCATGCTATTCATTTTAGAGAGGTAGAAGGTTTCCCTAACATAGGTGGACAGATGGTTCTGAACAACAGCTCATTATCCATGGAAATGCCAAGTCTTTTAGGATAGTGTCTCCTTAAGATGGACAGTCCATATTTTAAATTAATAAATACATATGGGTTAAGGCATCCCAAGAAAATCTGAATATTTAGAACTACAAAAGAAATTTGCAGAGACCTACTGCAAGTCAAACAGGAACAAATATTATTAAGGTAGAATATACAAGCAATACAATTCAAAGAATCAGTTATTAAGGAGGGATTCAGTGTTAAATTATTTTAAGAGCTATCCAAATAAGGGGATGAGACCAAATTAACTCAAAATGGGATACGACTTGTATACCTGTGAAATCTATTCCTTGCCCCAATTGCTTAAAAAACAGCTTAGTTTGTTCTGTTTGAACCTTCACTAGCATGTTTATTGTTGGAAATGTTACTTTCCTAAAAGGCATTGCTGCTTTTACCATGCCTTATGTGATTACAGTTAACAGTTTCTATACTTTAACCATGTCAGTGACTATAACTCAGTACTGTACGGTGACTATTCATCACTGTACATTCTCACCACCAAATTATATAAAGTCAAACAAAATGTATACTCATGAGTTGTTTTGCTGCTTTTCAAATCAAGTAACAAGAATGAAATGGTTTCTTGATGTCTGGACAGGGTAATTGATTAATCTTACCACCCCTGTTGAATAAGATGAACTTTAACACAGCAAAGAACCACTAGAAGCAAACGTTTTTTCATCTCTGGCATTTATTGCTTGTAAAGTTCTCTAGCATCTGTCATAACAACTGCAGATGAGGGTCACTGAATGCAACATTTTTTTTTTCAAATATAGCAGGCTGCTTTCAGGAAATTACATTGTCAAAAACTCAGTGATATTTTTTTAAGTAGTTACAAGAACAAAAATAAAGCGACAATGTTAATGAAATAAACTATTTATAAGCAGTTAAATATAAGAAGCCACAAAGCCTTGCACATTGCATTACAAAATATAAACAAAATATAAGTGAAAAATATCTCAATGTAATAAATTGTAAAGCAAAGAGCTCTTGGTGCATTTGACAGTGGTAACCAGATCACTGCACATAGACATAAAGCAAGTGGTTTACCAGTCTTAGAATCTGCTAGAGTGTATTAGCAACTACAAGAAAAAAAATTGCTTCTGCACACATTGTGTAGTTATTTTCCTTTTCATGACATTTTCTAACCCCAGGGTAGGAATATTTTGCAGGCAGGTATATAGAGGGGACACTGACCAGTGTGGTGCAGGAAAGCATTCTATATGCACCTGTCCTATGTAAGCAACCAGGAGTCAGAGTTAATGTGTCCCACTTTGGTCATGCATGTATCAGCCCCTTTCTCATATATATATATATATATATATATATAATTTAAAAGTGGACTCATATATATATATATATATATATATATATATATATATATATATATATATGTATATGTATATATATATATATATATATATATATATATATATATATATATATATATATATATATATATATACATACATATATATATATATATATATATATATATATATATATATACATATATATGTCCATATAAAAATTTCAAAATACTAAAATCTCAAGTTTTGAGATACTGAACTTAAGGCATTGAGCTTTTGGTATCTCAAAATTCAAAAGTGAACCAAAAAAAAAAAAAAGCAAAATAAAGCTTTTGCAGGGGGTCAAGCCCCCTGCACTCCCCAAGCCCCCTACTTTAATATACCAACTCTGAGAGAGCACTACAGTGAAGAGAACGGTAAGTGGAGCACTGTAGCGCAGTCTCAGAGTTCATATATTTAAGTAGGGGATGTGTGGGGGGTGCAGGGGGTCTTGCCTCCAAGCAAAAGCATTATTTTAGCTGTGTTTTTTTTTCTTTTATTTTCTTTACTTTTAACTTTCGAGATACAAAAATCTCGATGTTTTGAGTTCGGTATCTCAAAACCTGAGATTTTGGTATTTCGAAATTTAAAAGTGGACCTATATATATATATATATATATATATATATATATATATATATACACACACACATACACACACACAAACACACACACACACACACACACACACACACACACACACACACACACACACACACATATCTATCTATATATATATATATATATATATATATATATATATATATATATATATATAAATGTATATAATAAACAGTTTCTTTAAAATAAGTGTGCAAAACAGCAGGATACCATATTACAACCATCATTTCTTTTACATGACTAAAAACATGGTAGCTAGTGAAATATATGTATTATTCCTTTTGTATTGGCTTGACTCACTACTTATTGGGACTCCTTTTCACTTTCATTCTTCAGGGTTTTTAAATGGTCTGATTCTTCTATTTGCTTTTTAATTTCTTTCTTTTTTTTACTATGAAGTAAAGATACTATGTGGTTTATTTTTAACAAGTATCATTTGTAGCAATGGCCCTTTTAACTACAACACCGACAGGCATAGTAACAAAGTCCTTAACAAAATCCCACTTTTGCCTTTCCCCAGTGCACAACCTTGTAGATATGCTGTTTCACGGGTTATATATTTCTTTTCATCTGCTTCTGTTACTACTAGTGGCAGAAGTGAAACCTTAGTCAACATTATCAAGCAGAAGACTTCCTTAATGCTTACACTTTGCTTAAGGAAGCAGCATAATTTGAATAGCTTTATTTTTGGGTTAACATTATTAGTACCAATGAATGCCATCTTAATCTTACCCTAACATATTACTTGTGTGAAATCATGTTTAGACACTAGAAAAAGTCATTTCTTTTCAGGATAAGGAAGACATTTTCCACCATTGGTTAGAGAGTAGTGTCTTAGTTCCAATGCATTCTGAGTTTCTTGCCTGTTATTAGAATCCTGTAACAATGTCATTAGCAGCCGTGGGTTTCAAATACAGGAGAACCAGTGCATTTCATTCCATTGAGCATGTTTTAGAAGACTCTCATCAGCAACTTTCTTGTCCTATTATATGCACTGCCTCCAGGGAGTCTTGATAAGTTAACCTAGAAGGAAGCCATCAAGAAATTGGGCATGAAAAAGATAATTTGTGAAAAAAAGAATAGAAGGGCATTTTGTACAATTGCATTCTTTTGCCACATGCATGGTGTCCAACTCATATGACTTCCCAAGAGAGAGTACATCACTTTTGGACTATAGTCCTCTGGTGTTAGGGTCACATGTCAGCAAAGTAGTAGGGCTCAACATTTTTTTTAAATTGTAAACAGCAACAAATCTATCCAGTTTGATCCTGGTTACTGATGGAGATGCATGCCACCAGTTGCAGGATGCCTTGTCAAATAAAGAGACATAGATAGAAAGACAAAGAGATGCCAGCACTCTTAAGAAGAAGAACTTGAATTATATAATATTTAGAATGTTTAATTTGCTACTCTGCATACATTGCTGTCAGAAATAATGTTGTTCATCAGACTAGTGTGACCAATATGCATAACAGTAAAAATCCGGACACCACCCAAAGACCAACAGGACCAAGCTAAGTGCACAACACTGGAAGTAATGCATTCACAAAATTTCACAAAGAATATGTTTCCACAAACAAATACACACACACACAGACACACACATATATATATATATATATATATATATATATATATATATATATATATATATATATATATATATAGATATAGATATATATATATACATTGAGTAAATCCAAAAAAATAAGTGGTTAAGGTAAACTGTGCTTCTAAAATCCAGTCAAATAGCATAAATATATATATATATATATATATATATATATATATATATATATATATATATATATATATAATCTGTAGAGATGCTCAACTGCATCTTTCACCGAATCCCAATTTGGTGAGCATACTTGCGCAAAAGTGCTATTCACTGAAGCAGCACTTTCCCATAATTATGCTTGTTGTTACAGACGTACTATGGTGCGGTAAGGGAAAATTCCCTTTTCCTCTCTGTAGTACAACCTCGGAGTGTGAATATTAAAGTAGGGGGGGGTGTGCAGGGGGGCTTGCCCTCCTGCATTCAAGTAGATTTTGTGTTTTTTTTTAAACATACTTTAATGAAAGCGCTTTTTCGATGAAAGCGCTTTCATTAAAGTGTATTCGGTGGTAATGGATTTGGGCTTTTGAACTTTCATTCAAAAGTCCTAGATCCATATATATATGTATATATATATATATATATATATATATATATATATATATATATATACATACAGATGCACATATTGCATATATTGCACATATTTGTTATTATATCATGAGAGATTAATTGAATGATGCTCATTTGTTCACATCATTATACAAACCCACAGAATCATTGTCAAGCAAAAATACAGAAAACAGTGCTTTTTCAGTTAGTCATTCTTCATGCAACCCCCAGATGGAGACTCAGTCCCCACGTTGACACATCTCAGCAGATAATCTTAGATTGTAGAACAGTGATCTCTTTGAAATACCCTGCTAGCAATCAATGTATCTGCTTATGGATCAAACTGTACAAACATTTTGGACTCAACTAAAGGGTATATTGAAAAGGATGCAAGTGAGTATCTCTCTGTCTCTATCTATTTATATACACCTATATCTAAAATACCTATCTCTCTTTCTATAAAAAAAAAAAAATATATATATATATATATATATATATATATATATATATATATATCCCCACTAACAGAATGCAGACATACTCACAGACATGTATATGTAAATGCTTACATGCACACACAAACACACTTATCCTAACAATGTGCACCAATAAAGCATGTGATAACTAAGTGCATCTGGTGTAGTTTAATAGGTCATATACACATCATTAGTTTATTTGCACCAATACAGTCATGTGGTCAACCCTCCTTACCATTCAGCATTCCTTGTCAGTCATCATTACTAAACATTAAAAAAGCTTAAAAGTGAAACCCATACTACATAAAAAAGAAAACAAATATTCTTCTTCTTGCTTTTCCTGGTTAGGGGTCGCAACAGTGGGTCACTTGTCCGCTCATGATTGGCAGATGAGTTTACAGTGTCGAGTTACCAGCCCAATGCCCAACCTTCCATGGAAGGCACATGCACACACACACACTCACACCTAGGGCCAATTTAGAGTGTCCAATCCACCTACAGCATATCTTTAGGATGTGGGAGGAAACCGGAGCACCCAGAGGAAACCCACGCAACCACAGGGAGGACATGCAGACTCCACACAGAAGGCACCCCAGCTGAGAAATTGAATCTGCGAACCTCTTGCTGTGAGGCAGCAATGCTAACCTCTGCACCACCGTGGCCGCCGAAAAAAGTAAACAAATATTAATTCTCACAAAAATATCTAGCAATATACACACATCAATCACCAAGCAATAAAATGTATCCTTATCTGATTAAAAATGTTAGTTTAAACTCATAAAAATGAAATGTTAACTTGAACAAGTGAAGAAGTCCTACAAAATGAATAAACTGAACAATAATAATTAGCTAAATATAACACAATACCTACAAAGGTTAAGACCAAGTACACTAATATAAAGTTACATAAAATGTAACAAAAGTTTAAAAATCACCTTAGAAGGACAGTAGAAAACTGTCCATAAAACTGTCCATAAAGCAAGCTCTATTCACAAGGCAATAACATTTCATCAGTCTTGCTAAAATGAATGGAAAGGAAGAAAGAAAGAGTGAAAATACATCATCGCAATCAATGCGCGGGGCTTGAAATATCTTGACCTTTGGGACTACAATTTGATTTCATGAATTGTAGCTTTGCCACTCATCACAAGACCTGATCCATAAACCGCTTGTACAAGTCATTTCATACAGAGCTATAGGAAGCTCACAACTGATGGGACTTACTTCCAGACACTGGCTTGTTTACAGCACTTACACAAGCTAACTTTTTATTTGCTGTATGTATCATCCCATATGTGTGAGTCTCATTGTGAGGCCATTTAGGTGGATTCCACTCATCAGATAGTCTTCTTTATTGTGTTGCTGTCCTTTTGAGTGGTACAGCACATGGTATCATCAGAATGGATACCTGTACTGTACAACCAGTTATATTGAGTTGCTAAATGACAGGAGTGTGGAGGGAATCAGTTTAATAATGTAATGATTCTTCCCCTTTCTGCCATATTTAGTAAGTATATATATATATATATATATATATATATATATATATATATAGAGAGAGAGAGAGAGAGGGTGGGGGGGGGGGGAGAGAGAGATACAGTGGATATAAAAAGTTTACACATCCCTGTTAAAATGCCAGGTTTGTGTGATATAAAAAAATGAGACCACAATAAATAATTTCAAAACCTTTCCCAACCTTTAATGTGATCTGGAACCTGTACAATTCAATTGAAAAACAAACAAATCTGTTAGGTGAAAAAATATAAAAAATAAAAAAAAAGTACAATAAGCTGATTGCATAAGTGTGCACACCCTTAACTAATACTTTGTTGTGTGTGCACACCCTTAACTAATACTTAGTTGTGTGTGCACACCCTTAACTAATACTTTATTGTGTGTTCACACCCTTAAACTAATACTTTGTTGAAGCGCCTTTTGATTTAATTACAGCATTAAGACTTCTTGGGTAGGAGTCTATCAGCATGACACATCTTGACTAGGCAATATCTGCCGATTCTTCCCTGCAAAAGTGCTCCAAATCTGTCAGATTGTGAGGACATCTCTTGTGCACAGCCCTCTTCAGGTCACTCTGCAGATTTTCTATTGGATTTGGGTCTGGGCTCTGGCTGAGCCATACCAAAACTTTAATTTTCTTCTGGTGAAGCTATTCTTTTGTTGATTTGGATGTATGCTTGGTGTTATTGTCATATTGAAAGGTGAAATTCCTCTTTATCTTCAGCTTTCTAGCAGATGCCTGAAAGTTTTGGACAAAAAGGGACTGGTATTTGGAACTGTTCATAATTCCCTTCACCTTGACTAAAGCCCCAGTTCTAGCTGAAGAAAAGCAACCCCAAAGCATGATACTGCCACCGCCATGGTTCACCGTGGGCAGGGTGTTCTTTTAGTGATGCAAAGTGTTGTTTTTGCGCCAAATGTACCTTTTGGAATTGTGGCCAAAAAGTTCAACCTTGGTCTCAACAGACCATAACACATTTTCCCACATGCTTTTGGGAGACTTGGTGTACTGTTTTGCAAATTTTAGCCGGGTCTGAATGTTTTTCTGTGTAAGAAAAGGCTTCTGTCTTGCAACCTTACCCCATAGCCCAGACATAATGAGAATACAGGAGATTGTTGTCACATGTAGTACACAACCAGTACTTGCCAGGAATTCCTGCAGCTCCTTTAGTGATTCTGTAAGTTTCTAGGCAGCCTCCCTGACCAGTTTTTGTCTTCTCTTTTCATCAATTTTGGAGAGACGTCCAGTTCTTTGCAATGTCACTGTTGTCCCATATTTTCTCCACTTCCTGATGACTGTCTTCACTGTGTTCCATTGTACATCCAATGCTGTGGAAATTTTTTTGTATCCTTCTCCTGACTGATACCTTTCAACAATGAAATCCTTTTGATGCTTTGTAAGCTCCCTGCAAACCATGACTTTTGCTTTAGCAGGCAACTGAATAAATGTCAGGAAAATCCTACTAGGACAGTTGAACTTTATATGGGGTTATTCAGAGTCTCTTTATTTGATGGGCATGTGTGTACCGAAGAAGACTGAACGCTGTAATTAAATCAAAAGGTGCTTCAACAAAGTATTAGTTTAAGGGTGTGCACACTTATGCAACCAGCGTATTGTACATTTTTTATTTTTTATACTTTTTCCGCTAAAAGATTTGTTTGTTTTGCAATTGAATTGTACAGGTTATATGTCACATTAAAGGTGGGAAAAGTTTTGAAATTATGCATCGTGGTCTCATTTCTTTTTGTATCACAAAAGCCTGGCATTTTAATATAGGTGTGTAAACATTTTATATCCACTGTGTGTGTGTGTGTGTGTGTGTGTGTGTGTGTGTGTGTGTGTGTGTGGGTGTGTGTGTGTGTGTTTGTGTGTATGTATATATATATATATATACACACACACACACACACACACACACACACACACACACACACACACACACACACACTCACACACACACACATGCACACACACTCCAAGAAGTGAACAAAAAAATAAATATTTGAATATCATCTGATCAGAAGTGACACAAAAGATATTAAAAAAATGTTTTCTGCAGGTGGACAAGCCCTCTGTGGCCTCCTCCCTCTGCTCATTGTATATACCATTTCATATATCTCAATACAGTCCCTGATCCCCTTAGTACCACAATCTTACACCAAGTAATGCTGGCATTCCTCAGTCAAATGCCTCTTCAATTGATTGCCTCAGCATTACAAACATTTAATATTCAGAATATTTGACCAATTGTCTGGTATAGGGGGCTTGTTTAGGGGTGCAACGATCCACACAGAGGTACAAGGTGGCTTGGCTATATTAAAAATAAAAGATGCCTTGGAGTTTTTCAGTTTTCTCTGTGTAGGGAATTAGGGAATTCAGTGTGTATGCAGTCTTGATACAGTGGGTCATCAGTGGAATGGGTTTAAAGGTGTGATTTTTCACAAAGTGAGTTCCACTCTACTGAAGTGTATTGGTGTTACACATATGCTCTAGCCTTAGGTACATGCAACATGAGTGCATTACACTAGGTGCTATAATCCTTACAGCAGCTCTAATCTCAAGTTTCACATAGAAGTCTCCACATATTTCAGGTGTGCATAGTGTGTGTGTGTGTGTGTGTGTGTGTGTGTGTATGGTGTGTTTGAGGGATGGAGTGGAGTGTATCTCTGTCTATGTTCATGTTCATAGGTACTTGCTAGATTATTAATCTGTGAGCATGTTATGAGGCCTAGCATTACATTTCTGTGGTAGTTTCTAGCCCTTCTATCTTGTTTATGAGATAAGAATAACAAGGATATGTTGGGAGATTTTTTTTGTTGCCCCTATCCATGAGGGACATGTGTGTTAAAATGAGGGTGAATTTGCTGTTTCCCATACATTCATCAAAATTACATTTGAATAGAGTAAGACAAGTACTTCACTTTATGTGGAATGGAAGAGGTCTCCGTTGAAGAGGCATTCTCTGTAAAGCACACCTGTCCCTCCAACATGTTCTATTTATGATGCAAATGAGACTGAGATCCCTTCAGTGGGTGTTCATTCTATCATTCAGTTTGCAGATATATATTGACTATACTTTTGGCCGAGGTTGCCACTTAGTAGCCTATATTATAATGAGACAATGCTTCGAGATGGTCTGCATAGTTTTTGTGATTTAGACCTTTGATTATTATTATTATTTTTTTTTTAGTGAGAAAGCACTGTGGTCCCTCCATTTGCAACAAGAATGGGGACAGGTATATAACAATGTGGCCTTATATTCAATGATTGGCCCCATGAGAGCTAGAAATAGTGGAATGATTACAAACATGGACCTGGACACCATACCTGTCAATACAAATTATGCAATGTAAAAGAATGTCTTACAGCAGTGCATACATGGTGAGCAATCGAATTATTGTTGTCAACATAGGCTCCCAGATCCCTGACTATGGGTTCAGCTAACAGGGTTGTATTGCCAATATGATAGTTACAAGGGATGCAATGTTTGCTGAAGGATAGAATTATACATTTCTTGATATTTAGTTTTAGTCCATGCTTTAAGTACTAGCTATATATATATAAAATACCCTTTTGGAGGATTTTAGTGCCCACTGGGAAGTCTATGATGGCATCATGATTAAAGTCATCTATAGACTTGGTCAGCTGTAAACCATGGACATTTGCTTTGACCTTCAAGAACTAAATGCTAAATATTAGTGGCCAAAGGACTGAACCCTGAGGTACACCACAAGCAACAGGTCTTTTTTAGGAGGTAAAGTCACTCTCCCTAATTTTCTGGGTTCTATTTGTGAGCACATTTTTTATCCATTGAGTTACATAAGAATTTGCAATTAGCTGGGAGAGCTTGTGCATGATACCTGAATGTGAGATGTTGAATGCCTTTGTGAGGTCTAGCTATGTGGTGTGCACTGATTTGCCCTCATCCATTGCTTTAGTAACTTTCTCAAAGAAGGTGACCAGGTTAAGTAGGCAGGATCTGCTCATGATGAATTCAGACTGGCTTGGGTCTAGAGATTGTAGGTTACCTATGCCCTTATTCATTAATTCTAAAATGATCCTTTCCATAGCCATTAAGTCCCCACTATTTTACAAGAGGATGATCGTTGTTGTCATCTATCCATCTTGCATGAAGTCTCTTTGATGTCTGATATTGAATAACATTGGTAGGGATTCAAGCAGGTCATGTTTCAGGTGGCCAACTGACCAGCTGGCAACCCAGTATGTAATATGGCCCATAGAAGTAGTGTTCTTGGCATTAGATAGCACATTGTGGGATGCAGATGATGGTATGTGATGTGGGAATATGGCAGGGGAGCAGGGTATGAAGTTTAATCTAAATTTTGTCTGCTGGTAAATTGGCTATGCCTTCTGGGTGTGGGTTTGTGGTATCTTTTACTATTAGTTCTGAACACTGCTGGACATTGTTTATGAGATTTCTAATGCAGTTAAAAAAGGATTGGGAGGCTATTTTACCTCATATTTTACTTTGACTGATTTGATCAGGGTCCAAATCCCCTTGTTAAGTTTATCAACAGTGTTACTGACATCTTTAAAGTTAAACTTATTTTTACATTCAATTAGTTCATTTATTATGCAGCCTGTTACATTATGGTTCTACTGCACAGGTTTATGTTTAAACATGGCATTGCATTTATTTTCAAGGGGAACAGAATGTAATGATACAGCTTTTTACAAGCAGATAGAATTTTCTGGTAAAGGATTCTGCATAAGCAATGGGGTTATCAAAATGGAAGGGGTTTTTGAATTTAGCTAATCATTACTCAGTTTTAGTACATTAGTCCTAACATAATTTCTGAATAACGATGTATTGGACAATGCTTCCAGCTTCAGTCTTAAGGAAAACATGACTGATTTGTGGTCACATTTGACCAGGGAGGAAGTTACAATTTGTGGGAATTAAAGCTACCCCATATTCAGAAAGACAAGTCTAGAAGTTTCTTGCTCCTGCTTGGGGTATGGAATTACTGGTCCGAAGAATTTGTATTGGTGAGGTCCAGACATTTCCGGGCATACATGTTTGATGATATATTGGTCTCCTAGTTAATGGAGGTGTACTTGATGTCACCTAGGAGAATGGTGTTTGGCTTAATGCATAAGGACTCCATATTGGTTAGGTAGAAGGTATGGGCTGAGGGGGACATAGAGGGGGTCCTATAGTTAGCTATGATATGATAAGGGGTTTTGTTAATACTAAGTTGGATGTGGAGAAGTTTCAGGTTGTTTATTGACTTGATGCAATTTTTTAAGCATATGGAAACACTGCTACTTTTAGTGCCTTCATCTAATGTGGTTGTCCTGAACGTGTGACAGGCATTGAAATGTTTCACTGATAGAGTGCTGTCATTGGTCTTAAACCCATCTCTGTGATAATGTATATATGGAGGTTTTCCAGGGTGAGAAATGTATGTAGGGAGGGGAGTTTTCCATGGTGTGGAGTGCTTGTTGGCAGTGGAATTTTCTAGAACTATTGCACTGATGTTTCTTTCTAGAGAATAATAATTTGGATCAAAGGTATCTACTCCTTACACCAGTAGTGTTCAAGGCTAAATGGTAAAGAGTGTTTGATAAAATCTATAGTTTAAAATTGCAGCTGTGTTTTACTTAATATACTAATTAAGTTATATTAGCTAAGTCTGGCTATAGAAGTAAACATTGGTGAAACTTTTACCACACTTAAACATCTGTTAAAATAATTGTTTGACTTTACTTTCTGCCTGAAAGGTTATATTGATAATCATTAACAGAACTTAGTAAATAAAAATAATCATTATTAAAAATAATTAAGGGAAACATTTCCTATTACTGTTGAAAATCTTTTTATAATGTATATACCCCAAGGTTCTGAGAATATATTTCACGATTGTAAATGGAAGTGTGTTTGCATAACTCTAATTTATCTAGCCTAAATGGGGTTTATATGCAAGTGCACGAACCGACAATACTGTAGATGCTCGAACAAATCTCAGTAACCATCAGTAATGATCCAATACTCAAAATTAAAGTCTAAAATTTGACTTCAATAATAATTTCAGCATAGGTTAATGTATATTAAGCAGTATGGCAAAAACAAATACTCTTTCCCACAAACCAGTTTTTCCCCACTGTAAGTGTAATATATATAAAATCTCGAAAAAATTATGTTAGAATGGCTAACCAGTTCATATTAATATGTCACTCAACCAGATAATAGTGAGCTTTGTCCATTTTATTATAATCAACAAGCATCTATTCTGATATTTGATTATGGTCATTTTAATGATGCAGCTAATGTCAAAGTTTAAGAAGTCACGTGATGTGCTATTAATAACAGACTTGATTTTCCAATCTTAACTTCAAATACATCAGTTTTATCATATTGTTATGATTTGTATACTACAATATCATAAGAAATAATTCAAGTAACTGAAAAAAACATACAGAGACAGGACCAGATGGGTAGCATGGACTTTTTCTGCTGAACATTAAAGAACAAGGTCTATGGATTTTTATTTAAAATAAAATGGAAGAAGTGTGTTACGATGCCACTTTTTAAATGGGATATTTCTGTGCCTTTGAATAATTACTCTCCATGTGCCTTAGCTGTGTTCTAGGAAAGTGCATTGAAAGTGCATCATGTGAACTGATGTCTGACAGACTGAATACAGATTTAAACATACAGCATCATGGTTTTACAGAAAGAAAGTCACAACAATTACATTTGATTAGCTTTTATTAGCCAGACTGGAAGGCTTTCAATTAGGGTCTAACTGTGGATGTTGTGTATTTGGACCTTACTAAGGTGTTTGATAGGGTTCCTCATGTTGCGATAATGAAAGTTAGGGAAAAAACTTAATATAAATTATATCATTAAAGGTGGATAGGAACCTGACTAATGCTGAGCATATAAGGTGAAAGTGGAAGAGGAATTTTCATTACCTAAAAATAAAATACTAGGTTGCCATAAGGATCCTCAAGCCAGTTCTACTTAGGATCTTCATGTCTGATTTTCTGAGTAGATGTAACACTTGGATCAGTAGTAACTAAAACAAATGATAAGGAAAGGTTGTGGGGAGTCTTGGACAAACTTGATAAATGGTTTGTCACTAATGATATAGAATTTAATGTGGTTCATTTTGTGTTTAATAGTTCATGTTACCCATATGCTCTAAATAATATAAATTTACACAATGAAGACTCTATAACTGATTTAGGAATGCTTGCAGATAAACAACTTTCTTTTGAGCAAATGTTCTTACAGTAGTCTCTATGAAAAATATATGGATCTATATCACTTCATCGAACCGTCACTTCAGTGAATGGCATTTAATTGAAAATGCCGTTCATTGAATTCCCGTCATGTGGGAGGCTGTGTCCCCCACACCCCCTGCTAATTATATATACCAGCTCTGAGATTGCACTACAGTGGAGAAAGGGCAAATTTCCCGATACTCTTGTACCGTGATCTCAATATGAACAGTTCAACAAATGGCATGTTTGATGTAATTGCAACTGAAAATGCCATTTGATGAACTGACTTTTTGTTGAACTGATAGAGACCAAAATGTATTGCATACTATCTCAAACTGGGAGGAAATGATTTTACTGTCATTGTTTAAGACAATTAAAAGACCAGCCATTGAATATGGTACAGCAGTTTATATGTCAACCCTGCACATATACCTTGGTTAGAAATAATCCAAAAATATTTTACATGGCAGATCACAAAAGTAAGATAACTGAATTATACAGCTGTTACTTGTTTTAATAAATTGTAGACTGCTTAGTGGATATCTTTACCTAAGCTGGTAAAACCTGTAACTGCTACAGAAACAATGAGTGCTGAAAGGTTCTTGTTGCCCGATGTACTACATGGTACATAAATGGGAGAGAAAGAGAGAGTGAATATCTTATATTGATTTATAAATGAATATTTAGTGACACAGCTGCAGCTAGCATGGGCACACAACATTAAAATCATTCATTTGAGACAGGCAATAGTAATGAGTATGTAGATGGTCCGTCATCTGTGATAGTATTTAGAAGATCATTTTGCAACAGGACAGGTCTGTTGTGAAAGGCAGTTCCTATTCAAATAATGATGGTTGACAAAGTGCAGACATTTACGGATGGCCTTGGTAACTGGTTAGGAAAAAGAATGTCTTTGAGTTTGAAAATGTACCAATTGAATACTGAACACTGAAGTCAAGGAATAAAGAGCTTATTTATTTTTGGGTCACTGCTGGCTACAGCTAATATTGATATGATAAAGATGAGATATACAAAGTGTAGATGTGCAATTTAAAGAATGGTGTTTTATTTCTTTATTTCAAGACTGCTTTTGTCATTCTAATAGAGTATAAGTATTAATGAATGTTGTTATTCTATGTTTGATTCACTGATCGAAAAAAACTTGCATAGGAATTACCCAAGGTTAGCAAATGATAAGGAAACTTTGTATAATTTTAGTTATAAAAAAAGAGAGTTATTTTCGTTAATGTCTATTTTAGATATTACTGTGGGCTTTTTTATTTAAAGATGAATTCATTCTGTACATGTTTGAAGGTTGTGCTGATATACTTCTGTTAGTGTTTATTATTGTAGGAAAGCCCATTATTAAATGAATGTAAGTGTGCGTGATTTTCAGAGTGGTGGTAAAGAGACAGTTTAATATTGTAGTACACGGAGTGCCATAATTATACATCAGAAATATAGTTAATATTTTCTTAAGCACCGCTGTTCAGATCAGGTATCATGCTAGAGGTGAACAGTATCTGCAGGCAAGGAACAGCAGCAGAAGTGAAAACAGCTTTTAAAAAATATTAAATTTTCACTCTGCAACATTTATACACAAAAATGGTGGCAGAACAAAGTGTCTGTTTCTGCCTGATATCTGATTTAAAGTACCAAAATGCTTTACTTATTCAAATAAGTATGCCTATACCAGGCTAAATAACAGATTTTCTGCTACACCTTCAGGGTTTAGTTTTTCATATGTATGCTGTAACTCTTTCTTGAGGGCAAACATTTAATTTGTTAGTTGATATTTGAGTATTGTGCAATTTGTACATGCTAAAAAAAGCTGTTTTGCTAGATAAATGAACCAATGTTTATTGAATGACAGTCGTGTGTGCTATTTTGCTTCAAGTTTTTGAAAACCAGTAAAACATTTTGCTACTTTAAATCAGATATAATTCAGAAATGGACACTGTTCTGCCACTATTTTTGTATATAAATGTGGTAGAGTGAAGCTCTAATGTTTTTTAAAAGCTGTTTTCTTTTCTGCTGCTGTTCCTTGCCAGCAGATAGTGTTCATCTCTAGCATGACACCTGATCTGAATAGTGGTGCTTAAGAAAATATTAGCTATCTTTCTGATGCATAATTAAGGCACTCCATGTACTACAATATTATTAAGTAGAAAATTTCAGCATAGCCAATATTTGTGAAGACTGCTATCAGGATCAAGTATATTTCTGTATAACAACTGCACTTAGATCATTAAATCAAAACATTACTATTTAATAAACAGCAACATCTACTGATGTTATTTAAACTATTTAAACATTTGTGATTCTTGATTCTCAAATGACTGAGGCAGGGATTCCAGTAATTCTAGCCACTGTTACCGAAGACTGAGGTATCAATTGTAAAGCTAAGAATATGTAATGTGCTTTGTGACTTTACATCAGTCCAGCTACAGATGAAGAGGTAAGAGTGATCATTCTGGAGAAGAAGGGGGAGGGCGAAGCTTGTTTCACCTGGAGATGAAGTCAGCTACAGTAGTAAATTATATATATAACAGTAAAAACATGCTCTAGAGGAGTGACGTAAGAAATTGAGCTATTAGAGGACAATCGAAAATGTACTCTTTTGTATGAGTATGAACAAAAGCTTCATAATTCTGAGACTGTGTCAAAACTGTCATTTTAATCCAATGCTATTTCTTTGCTACAAAATCTTTGTGAAACATTGCATTTTACTGCACAGTTAGAACACTATTGATCATACTGTGTAGGTCACTGACTTGATGCCATACTATTATCTTCATGTTGGCCATACACTAGCCAGACAAAAACAAGGGTGCCCACTAGTCCCACTGGTTTTCAAAGACTGTATGTATTTGTTTGTTTATTTTTGTGGCTCAGTGAACTGGTTGCTTTCATAATAAATCTTGACACTTAAGTAATGATCACCTGGAAGACTGTTGACAGGAGGATCAAAACACAATACAAGCAATGCAAACAACAGTATTTGAAATGAGCTTAAACACTTAAGCACCTCTCACTTCCCTATATAGGAGGGTGGACTCTGACATCATAGCTATTTACATATACTAACTAAGAGGTTGGTGTAGCTCAACATAAGGGAGAGAGGTACTAAAGATATTATGCATGGCTATATTTTTTCTAGGCTTTGGCTATGGGAAGATTGTGTAGTGATTGATCTCAAATTAGAAAATTCAGTAGAATTTCCACCATTTTGAAGTGGAAGGACATATGATTTCTTACAAAGTGATGGGATGAAGGATTCATGGATAAATCAATTTATTATTATAGAGACTGGTTATGTAATTATGCCTGCTGCTATTTTGTAGTATTCAAATGAGAGATCCAGCTGATGAGGTCACAGGTTTTAGTTTTTGAAGGTGTTTTTAGATAGTAGATGTTGGGATAATTTAAGTAAGTGATATTCTGGTATGACTCAGGGGTTGTTTTTAGAAAGGGTAGTTATTGTCTGCATAAAGTAAGAACTGAATTGAAAAGCAATGATAACTAGGGGTTCATTTGTGGAGGACTTTGATTGGTCCGTTTTACCAGGGTACTGTAGGTGATTAATTGGTGTACAGAAATACTGTGCATTGGCTTGGTGTGTGATTGGTATAGTAGTTTTTTGTTACGGACTTTGTTCTGAGTTTTGGCTAGAGTTTGCAAAGTATCTAAACTATTTGAAATCTGACTGCAAATTTTGATGAAGTCAAGTTTTCCAGGCATCACCTCTTCTTGAACTTAAGTATTTTGGTGTTTCCTATCAGCCATTGGGTAGGTTTTTCTTTGAATCTCTTTTTCTAGAGTAAGCCTGCTTTTTCTTGTTGAGTATGCAAAGAAATGCTCTATTAAATTTTAGTATGGGATTTTAAAGTGTTAGGGTTTGTGACATGTTTGTTTTATAGGATTTGAAGTTAATAGTGAAAGCTTCATCACTGAATTTTGAGAGGTTGCCTACACAATTATATTGGTGACCCTTATATGAGTTGTTGGGGAGTCGATTGGCCAACATTGGGAGAGAATCAAAACATGTATTTGGAAAGGTGCCCGAGGATGAGAATTTGATGTGACCTTAGATGAGCTTCCATTCAAGTTTGGATGCCTTATTATTAGGCTGCTTGTATATTATTTGAGCAAAGCTATATAGGCTTATGGTAGAAGGTAGACAGACTGTGGCCAAGAGTTGCCAGTCTATGTTTAAGACACCTAAAATGGTAATTTCATAAGATATGGGGCTAGACACCATGAAAAGAATATCTTCTGCTGTTCATATGTTATCTCCAGTAGGAATGTAAAGGGTAACTGTGCCAAGGCTTTCGTAGATATTTATTTTAAGGAAAGACACAAGATGTTCTGCAATGTTGAAGTGTGGAACAATGAGAGGGTAAAGGGATCCTTCCAGGTTAGTAGATTACTATTATGCTTTTACTTTTTTTATGATCTTTTTAATGATGTTAGACCCTGGTGAGAGGTTTCGTAATCTTGTATTTTAGGTTTTAACCAGGTTTACGTAATGCAATGGATATTGCATGGAGTTCAGTTGTTTTACTGGTTACACTTTGGAGATTAAGATTGATTAGCTTTAGGCCTAAGTTACTTTTGGGAGAAGAGTACACAGATGATGGGTTAATGATGTTAGACCTGATGGTTGTTTTTGGTTCCTTATCAAGGCAATGGTTTGAGTGGATGTCACCACATTAGGTGTAACTTTGGACAGAAGTGATGAAAGGTTATGATTTTTTAAGTATTAGATTTACAGCTGCTTGGACTGGAGTATGGATTTTATGCTTGGAGATGCAGTTGCAGTAGATGTACAGGTCTGGCAGTAGGATGATGGGTGTTTGAAAGTTAAATATTTGCATTGGATAGGTTGGAGATGATGAGATGTTATTGGGTAGTCCTATGATGTGAAGGAGTTGTAGAATCGATGCTGTTAATTGTAGAAAAATAGTGTTTTAGGAAATGTGGTAGTTGAGAGAAATTGTAAAGGAATTCACATAGAAACTAGCTAAAAATAAACCTAATGTATAGCAGGAGTAAGGAAATGAGCAACTATCTGAGAGTGTTATGTGTAGTGATATTTAGCTGCTGATAAGAATGATAAGAAAGGTAAGAAAATATTTGTAGTTAGTGGTAGAAGATATTTAAGGGTTTTTTTTAATTGTTTGATATTTGGAGTAGCAATGTTGTCAGAGGACTCCCAAATACTGGTATACACTTGGAGAAGGCTAGCTTTCTTAGTGGAATGAATAAACAATATGGTCAATAACCAATATTCTGTCCTATCAAAGGGATAACAAGTTGTAAGTGATCTAAGATTTTTGGTTAAGGGATGCAGTGACCTTAATTAAGCAAAGAATGTGTCTGGACAAATCAAGAACTTATGTATAAAAGGCAGGGAGGCTGTTGTTCTTTTTACAAGAGATTCCACAATGCATCATAGAGAGAGTGAGGTGTCAGTGGTGCAACATTTAGCACAGAGGTGTTTGATGCAGAAGGCTGTGGGTCCTATTTCCACATTAGATAGATAGATTGGTGAAACTGCAATGCAGCAACTAGGACAATACATTCCAGTGCATTATCCTTTGGATGAGACATGAAACTGAGGTACCATCTGCTTGAGTTGGTGGAAGCTCAGGTGGATATAAAAATCACAGGGCACCTACTGTAAACAGTCACGGCCAAACTTTCCCCAAGTAGTATAAATACCACCATGGGACTCCCCCCCGAAAAAAGCCACTAATCAAATGAGAAAACCTTGGTAATAAAGGATGGATAAATAAACATAAGGGTTTTGGGATTGGGATGACATAACAGTTATGCACAAATGCAAGGTGTGAAAAACTGAGGAGCTGCCAGCCCAGTCAGATAAAATTTTGTCGATAATTCTATGTCATTGTAAATATTAATATAATCCACAGGCTTGTTTTTACAAATGTAAGAAAGCTAAATGTAAGAAAACTTTGTTATATGTTGAACTTCAAAAAATGTGACAACGGTGCACCCTGCTGGAAGAAAGCTGTTAAGTAAAGAATTACCACTGTGTGTGATTTCAAGCTTGGAGACAGGATGTCTGGGCTAGCAAATTTGTTTTATTGAAATAGATGAGCTTCTGCAGATGGAAAAAATACACTTAAAACTTTCTCAAATTAGAACATGAGGGCACCTTGTTTCTGTTATGAAAAGTCAACTAACTGAAAACAGCTACAGTTAACTTTGAACCTAACACCACTCTTAAGTATTCAACTGCGGTACCACCTTTAACATTCCTATAAGAAAAGCGCAGTCCGGGTCTGAACTGTCTGCAAACAGCTACAGTTAACTTTGAACCTAACACCACTCTTAAGTATTCAACTGCGGTACCACCTTTAACATTCCTATAAGAAAAGTGCAGTCCGGGTCTGAACTGTCTGCAAACAGCTAAAGTTAACATTGAACCTAACACCACTATTAAGTATTCAACTGCGGTACCACCTTTAACATTCCTATAAGAAAAGCGCAGTCCGAGTCTGAACTGTCTGCAAACAGCTACAGTTAACTTTGAACCTAACACCACTCTTAAGTATTCAACTGCGGTACCACCTTTAACATTCCTATAAGAAAAGCGCAGTCCGGGTCTGAACTGTCTGCAAACAGCTACATTTAACTTTGAACCTAACACCACTCTTAAGTATTCAACTGCGGTACCACCTTTAACATTCCTATAAGAAAAGCGCAGTCCGGGTCTGAACTGTCTGCAAACAGTTACAGTTAACTGTGAACCTAACACCACTCTTAAGTATTCATCTGCGGTACCACCTTTAACATTCCTATAAGAAAAGAGCAGTCCGGGTCTGAACTGTCTGCAAACGGCTACAGTTAACTTTGAACCTAACACCACTCTTAAGTATTCAACTGCGTACCACCTTTAACATTCCAATAAGAAAAGAGCAGTCTGGGTCTGAACTGTCTGCAAACAGCTACAGTTAACTTTGAACCTAACACCACTCTTAAGTATTCAACTGCGGTACCACCTTTAACATTCCTATAAGAAAAGCGCAGTCTGGGTCTGAACTGTCTGCAAACGGCTACAGTTAACTTTGAACCTAACACCACTCTTAAGTATTCAACTGCGGTACCACTTTTAACATTCGTATAAGAAAAGTGCAGTCCGGGTCTGAACTGTCTGCAAACGGCTACAGTTAACTTTGAACCTAACACCACTCTTAAGTATTCAACTGCGGTACCACTTTTAACATTCGTATAAGAAAAGTGCAGTCCGGGTCTGAACTGTCTGCAAACAGCTACAGTTAACTTTGAACCTAACACCACTCTTAAGTATTCAACTGCGGTACCACCTTTAACATTCCTATAAGAAAAGCACAGTCGGGTCTGAACTGCCTGCAAACAGCTACAGTTAACTTTGAACCTAACACCACTCTTAAGTATTCAACTGCGGTACCACCTTTAACATTCCTATAAGAAAAGCGCAGTCCGGGTCTGAACTGTCTGCAATCAGCTACAGTTAACTTTTAACCTAACACCACTCTTAAGTATTCAACTACGGTACCACCTTTAACATTCCTATAAGAAAAGCGCAGTCCAGGTCTGAACTGTCTGCAAACAGCTACTGTTAACTTTGAACCTAACACCACTCTTAAGTATTCAACTGCAGTAACACCTTTAACATTCCTATAAGAAAAGTGCAGTCCGGGTCTGAACTGTCTGCAAACAGCTACAGTTAACTTTGAACCTAACACCACTCTTAAGTATTCAACTGCGGTACCACCTTTAACATTCCTATAAGAAAAGCGCAGTCCGGGTCTGAACTGTCTGCAAACAGCTACAGTTAACTTTGAACCTAACACCACTCTCTTAAGTATTCCACTGCGGTACCACCTTTAACATTCCTATAAGAAAAGCGCAGTCCGGGTCTGAACTGTCTGCAAACAGCTACAGTTAACTTTGAACCTAACACCACTCTTAAGTATTCAACTGCGGTACCACCTTTAACATTCCTATAAGAAAAGTGCAGTCCGGGTCTGAACTTTCTGCAAACAGCTACAGTTAACTTTGAGTATGTGTCTACCTGTTTGAGCCAATCTTCATTTTCCCCTGGAGAGCACTGTGCTTTGGCTGTAAGCAGCCCAGCCCAGCCTCCCCCCACCCCCCACCCCCACCACCACCACACACATCTTCCACTTTCTCTTATTCCCTTCTGTTAGCAAATAGTATCCATAACTGATCAATACTGTGTGTTTGTTAATTTAAACTATGACCACAGTAGCCTACTGATACAAGGTTATCCTGGTTTTCCACCTGAGAAATTAAGAAAAGACTTACAGTTTCAGAGCAGTCCTTGGTCAATTGTGATTGTTTCCAGCCCCTCATACAAGAACCTAACAGGGTCTCTACCCGCTTCGCTCCCCACCCTGCCCCCTATTCCCTCCTGCCCCCAGTGGTCCCACCTTTATTGCACTCAAACCCCTCCCATCTTTCCATTAGCCAACCACAGCGCTAACCCAACACTACCTCCTCCATATTCCCTCTACTATCACACCTCCTCAACTGACATTTACAAGCATACCTTTCCTTTGCTCACTGCATGCACACTCTCCTTGCATATCTTACATCCTACCAAAGCTGCATCATTCCCCCACTCAACCATTACCACTGTACTACTACTCACACCACCACCCATGTCTCACCCATCCTCAGCTCCCCTCCCACCAGCTCAAGAACCATCCCTATGCACCCCCCACATATTCTACCACCTATATTACTCAAACGTAAAGCATCCCTACAACTTAACATAGTAACTTTCCCACCATACCTATTACCCACAGAGCACAATCATAAAGTTTCCCTTATAAACAAACACACTCAAAAACTGAGAAAACTAATAATCTCATGCATATCAAAACTAGCCCTAAGTGGAGACATCCACCCCAACCCTGGCCCTACCATCTCCAACCCCAATCCTCATAATCAGACTAGAAACTACAACTTCTCCCGTATTACAGCCAATAGAAAACCAAGTGACTTTGTTCTACTAAGCCTAAATATTAGAAGTATATCCAACAAAGTCCATGAACTCCATGCCACCATAGACTTATACTCCCCAGATATAGTCATCCTGACAGAAACCTGGCTAAAACCTCACATTACCAGTGAGCAAATACTCCCTACAGGTTATGGCATACTAAGAGTAGACCGGCTAAACAAAAAAAGGAGGTGGTGTAACTATAATATTTAAACAGCATCTAAACATCCAGATCTTAAAATCATCAGCTCCACAAATAGGCAATGAAGAAATAATATATACCAACCTCAAAATTAACCAAAACAAAACCATCAACATAATCGGATGCTACTTCCCACCTGGCCAAAACATCCCTCCACTAGAAAACCTCCTCAGCTGGTCTACCCACCATCTCCCCCAAGAAACTATCATCTTAGGTGATTTCAATATTGACTGGCAATCCTGTTCTGGCAACAATCCAACCCATCATGTACACCTTCATGGCTTCACCCAACTAGTCCAGTCACCAACAAGGATAAATAAAAACTCCAGCAAGCACACTACCCTGGATTGGATACTAGTCAGTAAGAACCCCCAGTCATATATAACAGGCTGCTTATCAGATAGCCTCAGTGATCACTCCCCAACATTCCTACTCAGAAAATACCTGTACCAAGCTAAACCTGTCATCTATCGTCAAATACGTAAAAAAATACACTTTAACCCACTCACATTCATCTCATCCCTCAAAGAATGTAACTGGCATGCTCTAAAGTACCTCAGTCTAGATGACGCAGTTGAATTTTTTAATTCTACCTTCCTGAACATCCTTAATTACCATGCCCACATAAGATTTTCCAGAACCAAAGCACAACCCTCCCCATGGCTACAAAAAACCACTAAGTCAGAAATGAAAAACAGGGATAAAGCCTGGGAGCACTGGCACAAAACCAAAACCCCCGCAGCTAGACAGAAATTCCTAGAACTACGCAATAGAGTCAAAAAGCTAATAAAATGGGACAAATTCCAGTACTACCAGTCTGCCCTAGACTCCTCACAACACAGCCCCAAACAATTCTGGTCCTCCATAAACTCCATCCTCCACCCAGGTAAAGTCAGTACCCCTCCTCCTAACATCCCTCACTCCTCAGAAAATATTGCTACCTCATTCAACACACACTTCACCCAAACCATACTATCACTAGCTAAACAACACAACCCCCTCCTCCAACCCACACCTTCAACTAGTAATCTCCCCACTGCCTTCTCTTTTTCTCCTGTACCTACCTCCAACATAAAAAACTCTTAACTAAACTTAAACCCACCAAATTAGCAGCAGACAACCTCCCAAGTGAATACCTACAAATCACAACTGATGCTCTGGCCTACCCAGTATCCATCTTGATTAACCGATCTCTGTCAGAAAGTTACGTTCCCACATTGTGGAAAGTCTCACATATAATTCCCCTCCACAAAGGTGGACCCTCCACAGAACTAACCAATTACCGCCCCATAGCTATTCTCTCTCCACTCTCCAAAATACTAGAGAGATGCATTCACTCTCAGGTCTCAGACTACCTCCTTACTAACAACCTCCTTTCCAGTACTCAGCATGGTTTCCGACCAAACCATAGCACCACCACTGCCTTACTCTCCTTTACTAACACTATCCTTCAGCATAAAAACAATGGCTATCTCTCCTCTGCTACTTTCCTAGACCTATCTAAAGCATTTGACATGGTCCCACACAAACAACTTATCTCTGTCCTCAATAACCTATCCTTCTCACAATCAGTCACCAACTGGTTTCAGAGTTACCTGTCTGGCCACCAACAATCCATTGTATGGCAGAATGACATATCTCCCCAACTAGCTGTCTCCATAGGGGTTCCCCAAGGATCCATCCTTGGACCCCTACTTTTCTCTGTTTACACCAATAATCTAGCCTCTGCCACCAAACATGGCACACTCATCCAATATGCAGATGACTCAGCCATCATCTGCTCAGCCCAGTCCCTACCCAAACTGCAAAAAGTCACACAGGAAGCCTTTTCCTCTGTTGAAACATGGTTATCCGATGCCCAATTAATACTCAACCCAAACAAAACTAAACTACTCATCTTCCAACCAACCAAACATACTCAAAACAACTCTCACTTTAACATCACAGCAAAAGACAACACCACTATATACCCAACTGAACACACCAAATTGCTAGGAGTGGAAATAGACAATAAACTAAAATTTGACATTCACATATCCATGATCATAAAAAAAGTCCACAAAAAACTAGGAGCATTATATAGAAATAAACAATTTCTCACCAAAGCAGCAAAGATTTCAATAGCAAATTCCCACCTTATCTCCACCCTACATTATGCCTCTCCAGTATATACCAACCTAAGGCAATGTGATCTAAACAAGCTAGAGACCTGCTACAACAAAATCGCCAAATTCGCCACAGGGGCATCCTACCGAAGTCACCACTGTCTCTCACTTGCTGAACTGGGCTGGCTTGAATTCCCTCACCTCCTTCAGTGGTATCAACTCTCACTTGCGCACAAACTAGTAAACCATCCACTAAATGTCCCATCCCTCCAGAATCTACTCCAACCCTATCGCACCACCAGACCACTAAGATCCAGCAACAAAAATCACTTGCAGATCACTAAAGCCAATAACTCTGCTGGTGAAGCACTATTCTCTTATGCCATAGCCAAATTATGGAACTCACTCCCACCCACAATTACCTCCGTACCATCATGCACCAACTTCAAAACTTTATTAAAAGCGCACCTAAAAACATGCTGGCTATGCCCTTGCAACTCCCACTCTAATATCATCCACCCCATCCAACTACTACCTTTCTTTCACCTCCACTAACTACCTTGATGATAGCAAGCTCAGATGCTCATAAGCCTAGTACTTATTATACAGCAGGAACTTCTCATTGTTACATTTGTTAATGCTTGTTATGTGCTTCACAGATAAAGATTCTAGTTGTCTACTGATGTACTATGTTCTTCATCTGTAAATATGTTGTAAGTAATTTCTATGTTAAATTGTTAATTGCTATGTAATCCAATGTAACTACTGTCTGTTTATTTTACTGTGGAGCTTTTCCCCCCGGGCCTCCGCTGAAAATGGACCCACGTCCAGTCGGACACTCCCGGTCAACAAATTTAAATAAATAAATAAATAAATAAATAAATAAAACTAGTTGACTTTCATCAGCACATCAGAACTAAGGAAAACTTCCTAAAAATCAAATGGGAAAAGTTTATTTTTATTTGATTTTTGCAGGGGGCAAGCTCCCTTTGTGCCAGCTGATGTGGGGAGGAAAGGCCACTGTAGCCCTCCAAACTAAGAAGGGAGAAATCTCCAAAAACAAGTGAATCATTGCTGGTGCACAGTTAGAAACCTCACCAGCAGTGGTTTCCTATGGGAAACAGTATTCAGCATTATGCTATTCATCCTTTGCTTTTTAAGTGCAAGAAATTTCACCCCAACCATGTGTAGGGAAGCAGGGCACATCTCATGGTAATCCAGTCAAAATGACAGCAACAGGAGCCACTCAAGGCAAAAAATAGCAGGTAATCAAACAGGAAGAACCAATCAGAAACAACTCTAAATGAAGCCTATCTTCCTCAACAACTTAGAAATTGCAGCAATTGTCCTTCTCCCACCAGAATAGCTATTAGTCTCCTGGTCAAAATGGCAGTTTTGCAGATTACTTTAAAATGCAGTGCCAACAAGATCAAGAAAATTTTGAAGAAAATTTATATAAAGATGTTGAGCATAATAGGAAACCTTTTTATAGATACATAAGATGTGGAAGGAGTAAATGCACAAAAATTGATAAACTGTGTGCAGATTATAAACTTTATTCTCAGACACAACAGATTATAGATATAGTTGCAAAATCTTATGCAAAGCAGTTTGTCTCCACAAAAGGGATGATACGTTGCCCTAGTGACATCCAGGTAACCCCAGATACTGGAATCAAATTAGATTATATTGAAAAAAGAACTGTGCAAACTGGATCCAAACAAAGCGCAGGGGGGAGACAGAATTAGTAACAATGACCTGAGAACACTTCAGCAAGAACTTACACTACCATTATATTTATTATTCACTACGTCATATAAATATGGGGAAATTCCTCAAGATTGGAGATATGCGCTTATTAAACCTGTCTTTAAGGGAAAGGGGAGTAGGACAAACCCAGAATCATATAGACCCTTACATCTACTTTCATGTTGTGGAAAATTAATGGAGAAGGTAATATTGAGTAAGTTTTTGTCAGAACTGGATAGGCTGAGACTAGAAACCATATATCAGCATGCATATGTTGAAACCAGATCTATTACCACCTGTAACATGATGTTCTATAACAATATAATAACAGCTATGAATGAAAAATTGTGCTGTAATGCAATTTATATAGACTTAACTTCAGCATTTGAGAGGGTCATACACAAAACACTGATCAATAAATTAGTACAACTAGGTATTGATGTACTCTTGATAGCTGTATAGCTTACAAATAGAATGTGGCAAGTATCAAACAGCAAATGGACAGGAGAATTCCTTGGTTACAGTCAGGGTGTCCCACAGGGCTCTGTCCTAGGCCCTTACTTGTTTAGATTGTATCTTTCAGACTCAACTTTTTCATCTGAGGTGTTCTACAGTCTATAGGCAGATGACCTGAACTTGGGTAAACTATTGCAAGTGTTATAGATAAGGCATGTCTGCAAAATAACTTGACAAAATTGACCATTTGGGCACAAGAGAATAATATGCTGATAAATACATCAAAAACGTAGCATTTGAGATTTGGGAGACATAAACTGAAAGGGAAATATTTAATAAAGCACACAGTGATTGAAACTGTAGACTTATTTAAGGATCTGGGTATATGAGTAGCTTCAGCTATGAGTTTTTCTAATTATATTAACCAATTGGTTAATGACAGTTATAGAACTATAGGTTGTATACCAAGATTTATAAAGTATAGGAAATTAAAAATAATGAAGTCATTGTTTGTTAGTTACATTAGACCCAAACTTGAGTATGGAATAACAATATGGAAACCCTATAAGAAGACAAACATGAGTAAACTGGAAAGAATACAACGGATATATACCAAGGGCATCCATGGATGTGAAAATCTAGGCTATTATGAAAGTCTAAAATATCAAAACTTGTACAGGGTCTCTTACAGATATCTAACCAGAAATCTTATTCTGGTATATAGGGCATTTAGGGACAACTACCTCTCGGAATGTTTGGGATTATCAGAAGTACTAGAGAATCATCAGACAACCTATGTAGAAGATCCTATGAGAAGTATACTAAATGGTTTTCTAACAGAGTAGCTGATGCATGGAACACACTACCAAATGACATTAAAGCAAGTACTAGTTTAAATATTTTTAAGAACAGCCTGGACACTCATTATGGGAACTTTTAGTTATGTACTTAACATAACGATAGATGTATGTGATCCATCTCACCTACATTCATTACTGACGGGTTCGAAGCCGAGAGTCGGCTCCGATTCGGCCAGTATAACTAGTATGAAGTCTCTCATTGGCTGGGATAACCCTGTATCCCAGGATGCATCACGCCCAAACCCCCAGATCTTGTTTGCCCCAATATGATTTTCCCACATACACTATACCACAAGGATACATATGTAAGAGGAGAGAAAAAAAAATAATATCCTCAGAGGAATCAGAATACAAGTTTCCTCCAAGTCCAACAGGTAGGGGGAAGGAGGGTGGGTACGTAAGAATGTAGGCGAGATGGATCACATACATCTATCATTATGGTAAGTACATAACTAAAAGATGTAATGCGATCCTATCTCGCCTACATTCATTACTGATGGGACAGCGTCCCTAGCACCTAAATCCCAGGAGGCTCACTGAAAAACACTCCTGAGCACTGTGGAACCAAAGGAAGCCCGACCTCTAGAGGCCACGTCCAGTTTGTAATGAGAAATAAAGGTATGTGGAGAAGTCCAAGTAGCCGCTACACATATCTCATCTATGGATAGTCTAGCGTGAAAAGCCACTGAAGTTGACATAGCCCTGGTAGAATGCGCCTTAACTGGAAAGGGAATATCCTTACCCGCTAATGCATAAATAAATGAGATGCAGTCTCTAATCCACTTAGCTATGGTGCCCTTAGTTACAGATCTGCCAATTCTATTGTCACATGGACAATATGGACACAAACAACTGATCTGATTTCCTCTCCTGTTGTGTCCTATTTAAATAAAACCTCAGTTGTCTATGCACATCCAACTGGTGAAATTTGTATTCCGCTTTGTTGGAAAACCTTGGGAAAAGGACCAGAAGCTCAATAGACTGGTGGAGACAAAGGGCAGAAGAGACCTTAGGGAGAAAAGAAGGATTAAGTCTCAGAGATACTCTGTCCTTATGAAAAATTAAATAAGGAGGTTTAACAGATAGGGCTTAAAGCTCCGATACTCTTCTGGCTGAAGTTATGGCTACCAAGAAGGCAGTCTTCCATGACAGAAATTTCAATTCGCAGGAGGCTGTCGGCTCAAAGGGAGAAGACGTCAAAGCTCTGAGCACCACATCTAAATCCCATGGTGAGATGGGTTGTGAAACCGGAGGGTGAAGCAACCAGGCTCCTTTCAGAAAGGCTTTACACAGCTTATGACCCATGAGACTAGGCTCATGTGCAACATGATAATTGGAGACTGCTGCCAACTGCACCTTTATAGTGGGGGCAGCCGAGCCTTGTCTAAAGAGTGTAGCTAAGAAATCTAACACCGCCGACACCGGGGCTATGAGGGGATCAAGATCACGTTGCTGAGCCCAAATTGCAAATCTCTTCCATTTACTAGAGTATATTTTCCTAGTAGAAGACTTGTGGGAGGAAGACAGAATATGTACTACTTCCGGGGTAAAGATATGCTGTCTAAGGTTGGAAGTGGAGCAGCCAGGCAGCGAGCTTGAGTGTTCGTAGGGATGGATGGAGCTGTCCTGACTGATGAGTCAATAGGTCTGGAGGTGGGTCCAGAATCCAAGGACCATCCACCGCATACTTCCGAAGGAAGGGGAACCAAACTTGACGGGGCCAGTGTGGTGCGATCAAAATAATTTTGCTTCCCAAGCAGGTAGCCTTCTGAATCACTCTGGGTAGAAGAGGGACCGGCGGGAAGGCGTAGAGCAGAGCGGAGGGCCAATTGTGGACTAGAGCATCCCTGGGTGACTCCCCCTGTGGGGGGATCAGAGTGAAAAAATTGCTGCACTTTGCATTCAGGGGGCTGGCAAAGAGGTCGCAGCAGGGAAGGCCCCACTTGGAGAAGATCTGCACAGCCAGTCTGTTGTTCAGGGGCTACTTGTGAGGCATCAGAATAGCTCTTCTCAGCCTGTCTGCTATCACATTGGACTTCCCCGGAATGTGCATTGCCACTAGAAAGTGCTGACAAGCGATCACCCAATTCCACACTCTCATGGCCTCCCTGCAAAGGGGGTAGGACTTGTTTCCTCCCTGCTTGTTTAGATACCAGACAACCAACATATTGTCAGAAAGAATCGCAATAGTTCCCCTGGGAAGAGAGCTGTGAAGTGCCTACAATGCTAGAAGCACCGCCCTCATCTCTAGAACATTGATATGCAAGTGAACCTCATGGTCTTGCCACGTACCTTGGACCGTCTCACCCAGATAATGCCCCCCCACCCTATCTGGGAGGCGTCTGTGGTTACTGTGGCAATAGGGGATGGGGGGTTCAAGGGTCTCCCTTGATCCAGATTGGACGAGAGAAGCCACCAACGCAGATCCTGCCGGCATCTCTCCGTGATGAGAATCGGATGGGACAAGGGGCGTTCCTGATATGACCACTGGGCCGAAAGGAGCCACTGAAGTATTCGCATGTGTAACCTGGCTAGCGAAACTAAGAGAATGGTAGCCGCCATTGATCCCAACAACTGAGGAACCATCCTGGCTTGGGCTTTTCCCTGGGGTAGTAAAGCCAGGACTTGGGCCTGTAACACTTTTATTCTCTCTGTCGGTAGAACAACTCTCATCTCTACAGAGTCTAGCTCTGCGTCGATAAAGGCAACACGCTGTGATGGCAGCAATACAGACTTTGCCCAGTTGAATGAAATCCCTAGAAGATGGCCCAATTTGACAGTAGCTCTCGTGGCTTGAACACGTAGATGCCTGGTGGCATCCTAGATGTCTCAGGTGAGCTGTCACCACTGCCAGACACTTGGTGAACACACTGGGGGCTGTGGTGAGACCAAAGGGCAGGGCCCAGAATTGAAAATGACTGTCTCCCAGCCAAAAGCGTAAATGATTCCTGGAAGCCTTGTTTATGTTGATGTGATAATAGGCATCCTTGAGATCGAGGGAGCACATCCATACTCCTTTTTCCAGCAATGGGAAAATGGATTGCAAAGTGACCATTCGGAACTTGGACTTCTTTACAAAGCGGTTTAGACGGCTGAGATCCAGAATGAGTCTCAAGTCCCCTGTTCTTTTTGGCACCAAAAATAACCTTGAGTAAGTTCCTAATCCGATCTGGTCTGCGGGGACTGGTTGGATGACTCCTTTTTCTAGCAGCTTTGAAACCTCTATTGCTGCCTGATCCCATTGACTGGGTGGAACGTCCGGGATTTTTCTTGACGGTTGAGGGGGGATGAAAAAAGGGAATGGTGTAACCTCCAGTGATGACACGAAGCACCCATCGATCCTGAGTGATGGACTCCCAGGCCTGAAGATGCTCCGAAAAATGACCCCCGACTGGCTCTGGAGATGCACAGTCGGGTAATCCCTCAGGGACGTGGGTAGGAGGAACCACGAAAGGACTCACGGTTTCCTGTATTACGGGGGCCTCCACCACCTCTAGGGCGATGCTTTCCATTAAAATTCCCCCCTCCTCTGCCCCTGGAGGGGGGGTCACTTTGATGGGCAGGGGAAGACTTTTGAGACTTTCTGAACCACATTTTCCCTCCCCTCTGAGCCTTGGGATAAGGTCTAGTGGGAAGCGAAAAACGGGCCCCAACGGCAGACAAAGTCTTACCCTTCTGCTCACATCTAGTGAGGGTGTCTTTCACTTTGGGTCCAAAAAGGGAGGACCCGTCGAATGGGGCATCCGTGAAAGAAGACTTGAAAGCCTTCGCAAAATGACACAAGCGCATCCAAGCTTGCCTCCTAAGGGCTGCGCCCAAACTCACTGCTCTACCCGCCCCCCTGGCTGCATAAGATATGAGCCTCATGGACGAGTTGATGATGGAAGAAAGGGTAGACAGCTGGGCGCTAACAGACTGGGCCAACGCCTCAGGCAAGTTACCCGACAGGGTATCTCCCAACTCCTTTATGAGATCCCTTTGGAGCCGCGTAAAATGACACAAGTAATTCAGTGACCACAATGTAAAGGTCAGTGAAGACAGGGTACGCTTTCCATACCTATCCATACTCCTAGACTCCTTATTAGGAGGATGGATGGAAGTAGAAGCCTCTGCCACATCCTGCTGGGTGGCATACGCCACCACCATAGCATCCACAGGTGCTCCCTTGGTCAAAAATTCCTTTCCAGGAGGCGCAGATAAGAACTTATTGGGGCGGCTAGGAACTGGCTCCACAGAGTCATGGTGTTCCCACACCCTTCAACAAATAAGATCCAATAATTCATCGATGGGTGGAGACAACCAGGAGGCGGAAGGCTGGGCTCCGAAGGCCTTGAGGAAGACTGACTCCTCCTCAGAAGGGTTTTTGGATGGCCAGTTGCCCCGCTGTCTCAAGATCTCCAGGATATCGGAGAACGAGACATCATCCGAGGATGACTTCGGGGACCCTTCTGCATCATCGAGGTCAGTGTCCGAGGTGACAGACTCATCTTGGGAGTCCACGTGCTTCCTCTTACACAACTTCTTCCTGGGAGGCTCTTCAGGCACAGACTCTGAAGGGCCCTCAGAAATTAGGGGACCACACATGGAGGTATCCTCAGGCCTAGGAGCCCCACTGTCCAGAGATAGGGGGGCAACAGAAGCTCTAGTCGCAGCATCTAGGGAAGGAGTTGCTGATTCAGGTAAAGTCACTATGGACTTGGCCAGCACGTTCCTCATAGTCTCAAAGGCAGGTCCATGAGAATCGGACGAAAAACCCACCTCCGAGACCATGACCGGAGTCGGGGTACACCTAGCCAAAGCACCAAGGGGAAGACTCGGAGCCGCAGTCTGAAGCCTCGATGTATCCCCCTCGGGTTCGACTGAGGACACCCGAGTACCGAAACCTGTAGAAGGAATGGAAAAGGTTGGAGCTGATGTCGGATCTGCAAGACTCGCAGGAGGTTTCGGAGCCAACAAGGGACTTCACTCGATTCGGCAGACTCCGGCTCCGATGACACCGAGGTTGTCGGAGGAGTAAGAAGTGGAACCGATATAGTAGCTGGCTCTGGAGCCGAGTGGGCTGGAGCCAAAAATAATTTAGTTAGCACTGGCGACTGGAGGAGCCTTTGGACCACCCTATCGACATCCGAATCCGAGAGCCTGGAGGACTTGGAGGAGACAGACGGGGGTCGAGAAACCTTCTCTGTCGGAACCGAGGCAAGACTGGGGGAATGGCTCCGAATTGGCTCCAAAAGGATCGGAGCCGAAGCAGGCTCGAGAACCATCGCAACCTCCTTCGGTGCCAACGACCGTGGAGTCAAGAAGCCGACCCCACAACAGACAATACTTCCTGCGGCTCCGAGACCAGTGGAGCCGAGGAAGGAGACATAGCCTTGGACCATGCTTCCTGCAGCTCCGAGACCAGTGGAGCCGAGGAAGGAGATGTAGTTTTAGACCTTTTCTCCGGAGGCTCTGATGAACTAGTCGGAGCCGGAGACTTCATTTTAGACTTGGACCTGGATTTCTCAGAGGGAGGAGAGGATGCCAAAGTTTCCTCAAAGGAGGGTTTAATCAAACCCTTGAGGATAAGTTTATTTTTTCTCTCCTGTAAAACCCTGGCAGAGAAAGCATGACACACACTGCAGGATTCCTGCAAGTGTATGGCACCGAGACAATATAAACAGATGGCGTGGCCATCAGTCAGCGACATCTTGTACGCACATTTGGCGCATTTTTTAAAGCCAGATGGCTTATGTTCTTTTGGTTCCTTGCCCGACATAAGGAACACAATCCACAAGCAGCAACAAAATTTTGAATTTACACAATAATCACACGAGCACACGCAGCAACACAAGGTAGGGGGGGAGGAAAGGCTCTAACTTAAACGCCGAACAGTAACAACACAAGATAGGGCAAAGGCCCTCTAACTTAAATGGGCCTAGCCCGCCAAACAGAAGGATTACCAGCAACAAACGCAATCAGTCACAACAATGAATACAACAGACAATGTAGCTATTAGAATAGCTTTTTTGGTATAATAGACTCGAAGCTATAAGTTCAAAAACAAAAGAGAGGGTACTTAACCACAGTCAAGTCGAGACCACGTCATTACTCTAGGAGCGGCAAACGAGATCTGGGGGGTTGGGCGTGATGCATCCTGGGATACAGGGTTAGCCCAGCCAATAAGAGACTTCGTACTAGTTATAGTGGCCGAGTCGGAGCCAACTCTCGGCTCCGAACCCATCAGTAATGAATGTAGGCGAGATAGGATCGCATTACATAAAGTGTTTTGGTATATTGGCAAGATAGAAGGGCATTTATGCCCATGCATGAAATATTTATATGTATGTAAATGTAGGGGAAATGCTCAAAAACAGTCCAGAGTACAACAGCTGTAAGTGCGATACAAATTTTAACTTCTCTTTAACAGATAGGCTTCAGTGGATGTTAAAAATACTTCAAACAATATTAAACAAGGGCATGAGGGTGCATCCCAAGTCAGTCTAGACAAAAGGGAAGCTTACCCAGGAGCAGTCTGTGCTTCACAAAATGAAAGGCTTACTGATCAATAAATGATGTTGTCATAATAAATACAAACCCATGCTGTTTTCACACAGCAAATTTCCTGACATAAGTACTTGGCAACTATAAATAACTGTCTGTCTCAGGCAGATGACCAAGAAGACACATTGTAAAAAACATAGACAGCTATGAAAAAAGAATAAGTCCCAGGTGAGATTGCAAAGCCTGGAACTAAATTAGTGTTAACACTTCCTCCTATAATTCAGTAAAGCCTGTTAACGAGACACATAACTTGCCACTTTCTGGGTGTCTAAGCAAAAAAAAAACCCACAAGTTTATGTCAAACAGAGCTTTGAACAAGTACCTGCCATTTCTGAATACCTCTAGTATCTGAAACAGAGTTCAGTCTGTACTGAAGATATTACAAAGAACTCACTACAGCATTTCTAAATGCATTTAGTTCGAATTTTAATTATGTTTTTCCTCAAATGCATATTTGGATGAATAGATGGATGAGGTTTGCAAGTTTTTCTCCGTGCTAGCAAGGCTAAGACAGATATTGACCAAATACTGTATTTTATTTTTACTTACCCATCATAGAATGTCCTGTTGTTTGTCTGAATTGTGATCCAATTATTATATTTATCTTTTTGCAACACTCTTCTTTCTTCGGTCATTGCTATTGATAAATACTTGAGAGATTTCTTTTGTAGGAAGTGTGAAATGAGGAGATAGAGAGGCCTGATCTATTTATGACTATACTGCCTCAGAAAATTGTGTTAGCTTTGGTGGTCAGAGTGAAGTTGTATTGATGCATAATAAGAATATAATGGGGGGTGTAGTATAGACCCTCATGGCATATGCCTTCCTTGAGGGAGCAGTAGTGATGGAATTGTGGACAAGCTGTACAGCAAAGGATTTGTTTAATTGGGGAACTGTTACACCATTGGGAAGACTGTAGCATGACACCTACATTTAGTAGAGAGTTTTCTAATAAAAAATGGTCTGCTGTATCAAACACCTTGGTAAGTTCTATGAAAAAAAAACTTCTGAAAGGTTTCCTGTTTTCATATTTTGAAGGAAAATCTTTTCTGGCTTCAAATCAATACTTATATTATTCATACATTCTTTCGGCTCTGCTTCCTAATGATAATTTGGTCTTGCATTCACTACAGTTTCTGTTCAGTTATACCTCAAAGAGATTTCTTTGAAACATGTATCACTGGCACAAAGAGTCTGGTTTTATCTGTAACAGATATTCTTCATAAGTCTGTGGATAAGTCAACATAGTCATGCAGGACACCAGTACTATAGGTCTGCATAGAAAACAAAATACATTTGTGACTAGTTGTGTCTGCTGTCTATCATATGCACAAAAAAGCAAAAACAAAAACTAACAAAAAAAAAAAAAAACACGTAGTTTGACAGATCTCCACAGTGAAATATTTTATTTTGTGTTGTCGTTGAGCCCTTTTCTAGATCATATGCACAAAAATAAATAAATAAATACACACTTCTCTTGACAGCTCCCCGCAGAGTGTTGTTGAGCTTTTTTGTTCCCCTAGTTAGGAGCTTCATCAGAACAATAAAGTGCATCATAATTTGAAACTGAATATATGCTCCAAACCTTAAATCATGTGACATAAATGTAACAAAAAATGGGATGAAACGTCACCCTAAAAACTATGCTGCTAAGTAACAAATGTAACAAACATGAATAAAAACACCATCTTTTAGCTTAACTGATTTAGAAATTAAAATACTGTTAAAAGATACATCATTCAAGCCAAGGAATCTTGAAGCATTTAATAAAGTCTACCTGCAATATTCCCTGAATTCTAATCTATTTTTCCAATCACCTCCTTTCTCATTAGGTGTAACTCTCCAAAATAATAAAAAAATTTTTTTTTTAAATCCTGAAATTTTAAAGAGTGTTTACAAAGCATTAGTAATGCATATACATGCTCATAAATTGGAGTTCTCAGGCTTGCTCAGTTTTGCCTACATAATAGCCCAAACATTATAAACAGCTAGCCAAGTAAACCATCACAGTGGTACAATAATTCTATTTACCCCAACATTGTAAACTACTGGGGTAAAAAGGGACCATAATGTTGATCTTATCCAAAAAAGTCTGCATTGAGAACATCTCCCACACTTGGTTGTACTCCTAGCAGTGGTAGCATGAGCAAGAAATTATTTAGTGTTTTTTTTCCAAAATACATTTTAGATTTTTTTCTATAGTTATAAACAAAGTCAGTTTCATTTCCAGCTCTATCAGTTGAAGTTGTGAGACCAAAAATGGAAGTCCAATTCCTAGTCATAACATTTTTTGTCTTGCTCACTTTGTCTCCAAAATGTAGTGCCATAGCTTTACAATAGTCTCTCCTGTACTTTATTGTGTTGAAAAGTGAAAACTAGTTCATATCTGTGACTTTCCTTGCTGAGACACAGTTCTAGATGCTAAAACATGCAGGATAGTAGAAATGGCAGTAGCAGTAAATCAGCAATGAATATATACACACAGGTAGCCATGGGCAGCATTGCCCCATTTCCACTGTCTTGTATGGATCTTCAGCTGACCTAAGCATTCCGCCTTAGACGACCACTCCTCACCTATACAGCTATGTGGACTTCTGTGTGTTACCTAGTACCAAGGTATATGTTGATGTATATCCATACTATGGTACCATGAACCTTAGTATATCCATACTATGATTCATGGTACCATTGGGGAACCCCAATGTCTATAGTAAGGCTGTGGCCTCCGCTGTCTTTTCTCCATGTAAAACCCTGTACTGTTGTGTGGAGCCACCCTTGCTGACAGCAACTTCCTTTTAGAATTAAGCAATGTGATTCATTACCTTCTTATAAAAGATAGATGGATAATTGCATGGACATTCATCAGTTCAGCCCTGCTATAACTGGTCTGTCCTTCATTGAAAATGCAGGTAAGGAGTAGGGTGGGTATTGGCAGGGTTATAGTGGCCTCCTGGCCCAGTTGGCTTGTATTTTCTATGATAGTATGATTCTGACATTCCACATACAAACTGTAAGGAGAGTGTATGCACATGGCAGAGCTTCACATATTGCAAAAGTCATCAGATTCACTCTGTTATATCTTCTATAGTCACAGGCCAGACCATGTCTATGTTGAGAGACCATTAGAGTCCATGGAGAACATCAGACTGAAGTTAACACATAGGCAAACCCTGCCAGTGATCCTGACATATACACTGAATCACAGTCCCAGGACACATAGGCAATTTCTGTCTCCTTTGCAGGGGTGTAGTACTATATCCACTGTCCAAAATGAAACTGTGGCCTCATTCACACCTGTCCAAAGTTAACCTGTTCAAATGACTCAACTGTTTTAGAAACTTCATGACCAGACTGTTGAATAAAGTAGCTATAAACTAAAACCAATATTCCTTTCTCTGAAAAGTGATGTGCCACAGTCATTTATGTTTCAGGATTCAAGCCAGCAGATTCACATCTGTCAAAGGGGATGGAGTCTGCTCCCACCGGTGAGAACCATCACTGTTTCCCCTGGGTCTGCAGCTCCAGATGAGTGCGTAGCATGACAATATCTCTTCCCTTGCATACCCTACTGCCCTGCCTTGTTACTCATTGTCCTTTTGCATGAGCTAGTTGTACGAACCATTTCTTGGTGTGCACACTTGATTTCAGCACAATAACGCATTATGTATTATGCAACCAGACTATGCATAACAGACACTAAGTCACTCAGCAGTATAGAATAAGAATGTTACACATGGTAAGAATAAATTCCAGTGACCCATACCCCATCATGATTTGCTGCTTAAACAAAATTCAACACACATTTGTATTTTGATACATTTCATAGACAGTTGTGCAGTATAGCTTATGTTACAAATAAAGATTTTTTTATCTTTTCTTTTGTAAAAATAATAATTTATTGGGTACTAAAGTGGTTTTAAAAGAAACATTAACAGTTAATTATGTCATAAATATATTTTGATCACGACTATATAAAATGGCACGCAATATGAAAAACAGATTTTATTAGTAACTGATGTTTTAACCCTTGCCTCTTTAATGCAAGGTATTTAACAACTTAGTACATGATAAATGGCATTATTTCAGAAGGTCTTGATGCCCTGGAGTATATGCACCATAGCTTTGATGTCTCTGTATTTAAGCTACGTTATCTTACAATTCTGCATTAAGAAAAGTTTTCTTCAAGTACAACATCTATAAATCTATGCCAGATTACTCTGTAAGAAAATATTTGCATGTGGTTATATTTATAACATATATGTAATACCATGCTTA